>NC_051335.1:16967814-17267814 GCF_015220235.1 Choloepus didactylus
CTTTATAAAAGCCGATCCATTTCTGGTGTTTTGCATTCCGGCAGCATTGGCAAACTAGAACAAGTAGTTTGCCCAATGTTACTCAGTAAGTGTCAGATTTGAGAATCAAGTCCAAGCAGTCTAATTTCAGAGTCTATGCTCTTTAGCACAGAAGGTTCTTTGTGTCATGCAAAAGAACTGAGAAGGTACCTGTTGGCAGTACTGAATCATGGAAGTGCAGTGACATGGTCAGATCTGAGTTTTAATGAGATGATTCAGGGTAGATTTAAGAGAAGCCAGACTGAAACTGTTGCAATACATCAGGCAAGTGAGGAAAAGAGTTTGAAGTAGGGGTGGAGACCAGAGGAAACATTTAAAAAAATTTTTAGGAGGTAGAATTAGTACAACATGTTGGGTAATTGGATTTTGAGGGCAAAGAAAAGGGAAAAATCTAGAATCTCACTATATTTTCTAGTCCAGATGGCTGGATGATGTTACCATGTTAGGAATACAGGAAGAGGAGCACTATAAGTGAACCACTTTTTGCGTTGAGTATGAGGTGCCAATGAAACTCCCAAGCAGATTTTCCAAGATGCAGTTAGATATGAATCTGAGTCACAGGAGGTAAGTCATGATTTCATACATATCTGAGTATTAAGAGTATGTCCAAGGTGGTTAAAACCATAAGAGCAGATAACATTACCCAAGGTAAGTATATATATGAGGGAGGTGGTTAAAACCATGAGAGTGGATAACATTGCCCAAGGAGAGTATATATAAGAGGGCCAAGGAGGGAATCTTGGAGAATTTCAGTGTTTAAGGGATCAGCAAAAATGAGCTCACAAAGGAAAGTGAAAAAGGATGTTTAAAAGATAGGCGGTATAGCACAGTTATTAAAAGCATGGACCCTGGACCCAGTCTTTGTGAGTTTATATCCTCCAGGCTCTGTCACTTACCAGCTGTGTGACTTCATCTCTCTAAGCCTCAAATTTAGTGAGGATTAAATGAGTTAATATATGTAAAGCCCTTAGAATAGTGCCTGATGAACACTCAGTAAATATTAGCTAGTATTTATATGAAGAAAATCAGTGTAGTTCATGGAAACCAGGAGTTGAAAGTTTGAAAGTTGGAGAGAATGCTGAGAAGTGTCAGGTGCAGCTGAGAGGTCCAGTAAGCTAAGGACTCACTCACAAGTACGGATTAGTTCTGGCAACATGGAAACTATTGGTGACTGATGAGAGGAATTTCAGTAAAGTGAAGGGGACAGGAGCCAGAATATAGTAGGCTGGATGGTAAATAGAAGGTAAAGAAAATGGCAGCAACAGGTGGGGCTAACTCTTTCAAAAAGCTTGCTATTTAAGAAAAAATCTCAAGTGAAAAGAGATATATGTATAAGGATGCTCACCTTAGCTTTGTTTATGATAGCAAAAAAATGGAACTGTCCTAAATGTCCATGAGTGAGGGGATGAGATATAATATTGGGCTTGTGGAAAGTGGGAAATGTTGAAATAGTAATTGATGAGAATGGGAGAGGATGCTGACCAGAGACTAGTGAAAGAATAACCAAGCAGCATGGGAAGTGCATTTCAAGTTGGAAACCATGGATTTACGATACCACTCTGCTCAATTGTGTAATTTTCTTCAACAGTGAAAGAACAGAGAATGCAAATAGGAGTGGTCATTTTTCCAGACAGGTGGAGCAACAGGACAGAGATTGAATGTGATGGTGAAAGAGGGTTCAAGTGTACAATCATGGTCTAGGCTGGATGTGAAGCCAAGAGAAGGCAGACAAACCAGAGAAAATAGGGATCAGGGGACTGTGTGTGGGGTGTTTTCTGTGAGATCAGTGGGGCAAAGACATGAAAGAATTGGTAGGACAAGAGCTTGGGTTTGGAGTATAAGATACTAGAGGCAGCAAGGCAGAAATGGCATAGATTTTGAAATTAGATTTGAATTTGAATTACAGCTGTGATAGTTAATAGTTATTTGACTTTCAAGAAAATTCCTTGAACTCTATAAACTTCAGTTTTCTCATCTGTAAAGTAAATATAATGACACCTATCTCACAGAAAATATGGCACATGGTTATGGTTCAATAGTTGTTAGTTCCTTTCTCTTCCACTTAACATTTATTGGGCACCTACTATGAAACATTCTTTCTTCGGATACCAAGATGAAGGTCAATTCACTTCTTTTTAGAGACTCATGGTTTAGCAGGAGTGAAAAATTACAAAGAGATAAGTGAAAATATATGTAAACAGATAAATGGCAGTTCAAGTTGGTAAGTACAATAATAGTATGAATACAGAGCTATAGGAATCTAGTGAAGGAGTAACAAATAATGCCTAATGGCATGAGGGAAGTCTCCCTTGCAAAGCCATTCACAACCCAACTCTTAGTTCTGATGTTGCTTGAAAGAAAGCAGCAAGAAATGGAGAGATGGCATTTTAAGGGGGACCTGCAAAGAAGCTTCTGCTTTCATTTTGCTGGACAGTAGGTCAAAAGGGCAACAGGTTCAAGGGAAGTGTTTGTTTGTTTTAAAGGAAAAGACCTGTGCAGGTTTGTTACCCGAGGAAAGAAGGATGTAGTAAAATCAGAGACATTTACAGTAATTGAGAGGAAAGGAAATAATCAAGAGTTCAAGGTTCCAGAGGAAGAGGTAAAAGAGGCAAAATCTGGAGCCCAGAACAGGGTTGAACAGGAGACAAAATAACCTTTTCTCTAAGATGAGGGGAAAGGAAAGATAAAAATCAGCATGGATAATTTACATCTAAAAGGAAGAAAGAAGTCAATTTCAGGAAATTGCCATTCTATCTGCCATTTTTCTTGAATTTTATAAACCAAGAATACTTCCTTAATATGTTCACAACAAATGAGTGCAACCTAATTCCTACAACTGACAGAGCTGCCAACTGTTGGTGAAATGGAAGCACAGAAATAAAGAGCCTCTAAGCCCTCATTTCTGCGCCTGGAAAAAGGGAGTGCTGAATGCTGCAGCAGGCAACTTTATGAGAGGGACCAGCAACCTCCTTCTCTCACTTGCTTTCACCTTCAGTTTTGACTGGTTACTAGATGAGGCCCCATTCCCCATTTTAATCTTCTTTTGCTCCAGTCCACACACACACCCCATGAAACAAATTTCCAACCTGAATTTTGCCCACTTCTGAATAGCAGATTTGGTAGCCCATGCAGCAGCTGTGCTGGTTTATGGACCCAGAAGCATTTGGCTGCACCATGCTGTATCCTGACCTTTGCAGCCAGTGACTCCCCCTTTCTGGGACAACATTTCATGGTTACTTCTTACTGGCATGCACCTCCAGGAAGTAGGACCTTCTGAAATGATGGTTTCTGGCATCGATATTGAGGTAGTATCTGTGCCTTGCTCAACGAGGAACATAACAGGGGGTAGACCCAGGCACTAGGCATTTACCAGCTGCTTTATGCCTAATACTTTCTTCAAATTGCATCATTTAATAAAATCAAAGGAATGAAGTTCTCTGATTTGTAGAGAACTTCAGTTAATTGCTGCTTTCTTTCTTCTCTAAGCACACACCAAGGTAACAAAATATCTGCACAAATTCAAACCAGACTCCTTGTTCTTATACTGTTTGTGTAAGAAATGTCTATATTTCCTACCAGATCACATGTTGGCCTCATAAACTTTAGACATTTTTATAACCAGGAAAACAATCCCAAGGGAGACAAAGCATCCCTGTAAGGAGATAGGATCTCTTCCAAGGTGAGGAAGAAAACACACTTAGAGAAGTACAACAGAAGAAGTAGGAAATGGAAGTGTGAGGAGACTATGCCTTTTTAAAGGGAATTAGTAGATCTCATTAAAAAGAAACAAAAAAGAAAGGAATTAACATTTATTGAGCATCTACTATATGCTAGGTACTGTATTGGGTGATTTCACAAGCCTTATTTCATTTAACCATTTCAATAACCCTGTGAAGTAATTATCTACATTTATAGAAGAGAGAACTGTGTCTGAAAGAGGATACCTGATTTGCCCAGTCACACAGCTAGTGAGTGACTAGTAGAGGGGAGTAAGGGAATATCAGCAAAGATACTTGAGCAAGAGAGTCTGCCTGTTACCCCATTTTGAAACTAAAAGATTGGTTTCCTTTTAGACTCATTGTATCAGTGGGCAACCCTTTTCTATTCCTGGAGTGACCTTAGACTGGAAGGTTAATCATCAGTCTTAAAAAGAAACTATTATTCCTTGGTCACATTAACTACTCCCCTCTTGCCTCCATGTTCATTCTCACAATTCTCCTAGCTAATCAGACCACTCACTTCCTTAACCAATTAACCTGTATCCTCTGTTCTTCCTCCTACTAATAGGTTGGTTCATAAGTTCAACCAACAATCATTTATTAAGTAGCTATATGCTGGTATTTTTGCCATGTACTAGAGAAGCGAAGATGAAGACCCAGTTCTTGCTCTGGAAAGGGTCACAGTCTAAACAGTCCCACAGTTCTGGAAACTATTGGTATAAATCCTATAATAGAGGGTCCCGGCAGGTCCAGATTTTATAGGCCAGAAGTTTACACATTTGTGAAGGAAGAGGGCTCTTGAAGAAAAAGAACATGAAATTATGAATATAAAATTAGATTAAAAAGAGGGTACTTAAAATGAGAGAAGAAATCTAAAATATTTGCAAATTTTAAAAAGCTGAAAGATACTATGATATCACAAAAATAAAACATTTGTAACATATGCTTTATTAATAAACTGCATGACACATCTGTAGTACTTATTCCTGCATTTTTTGGGGCTGCATAGTCTTTAAGCACTTTCCACATATGACAATGATTTGTAATGTTATTTTCTATACAAAGATAATTTGTTCTTTTCCCTAACATGTTTCATCAAAGTTTGTTTTATTATTGATATATGGAATGATAAAACATATGACTGCACACACAGACTTGCTATTTGTAATAGTGCTATGAGGTTTGTGCTCTTCAAAACCAGTATTAATGATACATCCTATTTTACACAATTCCCACATGGTTCATTTACAGTTGTGTGTGCTGTATTACTGAGTATATTTTTAAAGGAAAAAATTTTCGTTTTGATAAGGCATCACTAAAAACCAAATTCTCCACTTAACAATTTAAATGTTGGAGATTGGAAGAGTTTTCTGAAGACTGACTTCTGGCTTCCTACATTTCAAACCTCGCTTCTCCTCTACTACCCAGTATGTCTTGGACCAGGCACTATAGGGCACATTCATATCATGATACCACCTCTGGCTCTGCCCCTTTCATGTAAGCATGCTGAGTGAATCAGGATAGTGATTATGGGAGCATTCCCGAATCCATTCCTACATCCTTAGCAATAACTTAACTCTATACATAGAAGTGACTTCATACTACATAAATGTATCCCACTGAACTCAAAATAAATTATCCCCAACTCAACTTCCTCTTAGCCACACAAGTCCCACCCCATGCAGCTGTAATGGAGAGAACATCAAACTAGAAAGAGAGAGGCAGACTTAACCAAAGTAAATACCTTACTTTTTCAAACTAGAAAAAACATATAAGCTTGTAAAAATAAACACTGTTAGGACCCCTTCGAGGGCTTATAAGGGATCTGCTGCAAGTGAGAAACTTTGAAGATTTACAGTTAGCTTCATGGTAAATCACCCTCCAAAGAAAGATATGTTCAGGCTGCCATAAATAATCAGGGAAGGCAGGGGCAAGATGGCGGACCGGTAAGCTGTATGTTTTAGTTACTCCTCCAGGAAAGTAGGTAGAAAGCCAGGAACTGCGTGGACTGGACACCACAGAGCAATCTGACTTTGGGCATACTTCAAACAACACTCATGAAATCGTGGTGGAACTGCTGAGATCAACGAAATCTCTAAGTTTTTCTGGCCAGGGGGACCCGCCGCCCCTCCCTGCCAGGCTCAGTCCCGTGGGAGGAGGGGCTGTCAGCTCCGGGAAGGAGAAGGGAGAACTGCAGTGGCAGCCCTTATTGGAAACACATTCTACTGAGCCAAACTCCAACCATAGAAAGACGGAGACCAGACACCAGAGAATCTGAGAGCAGCCAGCCCAGCAGAGAGGAGACAGGCATAGAAAAAAACACCATGAAAAACTCCAAAATAAAAGCGGAGGATTTTTTGGAGTTCTGGTGAACATAGAAGGGGAAGGGCAGAGCTCAGGCCCTGAGGCTCATATGCAAATCCCGAAGAAAACCTGATTTCTCTACCGTGTGGACCTTCCTTAATGGCCCTGGTTGCTTTGTCTCTTAGCATTTCAATAACCTATTAGATCTCTGAGAAGGGCCTTTTTTTTTTTTAATCCTTTTTCTTTTTCTAAAACAATTACTCTAGAAGCCCAATACAGAAAGATTCAAAGACTTGCAATTTGGGCAGGTGAAGACAAGAGCAGAACTAAGAGAGCTCTGAGACAAAAGGCAATAATCCAGTGGCTGAGAAAATACACTAAACACCACAACTTCCCAAGAAAAGGGGGGTGTCCGCTCACAGCCATCATCCTGGTGGACAGGAAACACTCCTGGCCATCGCCGCCCCATAACCCAGAGCTGCCCCAGACAACCCAGTGTGACGGAATTGCTTCAAATAACAGGCACACACCACAAAACTGGGCGTGGACATTAGCCTTCCCTGCAACCTCAGCTGATTGTCCCAGAGTTGGGACGGTGGAGCAGTGTGAATAAACAAAGCCCCATTCAGCCATCATTTGAGCAGACTGGGAGCCTCCCTACACAGCCCAGCAGCCCAGAACCGCCCTGGGGGGACGGCACTCACCTGTGACATAGCACAGTCATCCCTCAACAGAGGACCCGGGGTGCACAGCCTGGAAGAGGGGCCCACTTGCAAGTCTCAGGAGCCATATGCCAATACCAAGGACTTGTGGGTCAGTGGCTGAGACAAACTGTGGCAGGACTGAACTGAAGGATTAGACTATTGCAGCAGCTTTAAAACTCTAGGATCACCAGGGAGATTTGATTGTTAGAGCCACCCCCCCCTCCCTGACTGCCCAGAAACACGCCCCATATACAGGGCAGGCAACACCAACTACACACGCAAGCTTGGTACACCAATTGGACCCCACAAGACTCACTCCCCCACTCACCACAAAGCCTAAGCAGGGGAGAACTGGCTTGTGGAGAACAGGTGGCTCGTGGACGCCACCTGCTGGTTAGTTAGACAAAGTGACATCCATGAAGCTGTAGATCTCATAAATTAGAAATTAGGACTTCAATTGGTCTACACATCCTAAAACAACCCTATCAAGTTCAGCAAATGCCAAGAGGCCAAAAACAACAGAATATTATAAAGCATATGAAAAAAACAGATGATATGGATAACCCAAGCCCAAGCACTCAAATCAAAAGATCAGAAGAGACACAGCACATAGAGCAGCTACTCAAAGAACTACAGATGAACAATGAGACCATAGTACGGGATACAAAGGATATCAAGAAGACCCTAGAAGAGCATAAAGAAGACATTGCAAGACTAAATAAAAAAATGGATGATCTTATGGAAATTAAAGAAACTGTTGACCAAATTAAAAAGACTCTGGACAGTCATAGTACAAGACTAGAGGAAGTTGAACAATGAATCAGTGACCTGGAAGATGACAGAATGGAAAATGAAAGCATAAAAGAAAGAATGGGGAAAAAATTGAAAAAATCGAAATGAACCTCAGGTATATGATAGACAATATGAAACATCTCAATATAAGACTCATTGGTGTTCCAGAACGGGAAGAAAAGGGTAAAGGTCTAGGAAGAGTATTCAAAGAAATTGTTGGGGAAAACTTCCCAAATCTTCTAATCAACATAAATACAAAAATCATAAATGCTGAGCGAACTCCAAATAGAATAAATCCAAATAAACCCACTCCGAGACATATTCTGATCACGCTGTCAAACACAGAAGAGAAGGAGCAAGTCCTGAAAGCAGTAAGACAAAAGCAATTCACCACATACAAAGGAAACAGCTTAAGACTAAGTAGTGACTACTCAGCAGCCACCATGGAGGCGAGAAGGCAGTGGCACAATATATTTAAAATTCTGAGTGAGAAAAATTTCCAGCCAAGAATACTTTATCCAGCAAAGCTCTCCTTCAAATTTGAAGGACAGCTTAAATTTTTCACAGACAAACAGAGAGAATTTGCTAACAAGAGACCTGCCCTACTGGAGATACTACAGGGAGCCCTACAGACAGAGAAACAAAGAAAGGACAGAGAGACTTGGAGAAAGGTTCAGTACTAAAGAGATTCGGTATGGATACAATAAAGGATATTAATAGAGAGAAGGGAAAAATATGACAAACATAAACCAAAGGATAAGATGGCTGATTCAAGAAATGCCTTCACAGTTATAACGTTGAATGTAAATGGATTAAACTCCCCAATTAAAACATACAGATTCGCAGAATGGATCAAAAAAATGAACCATCAATATGTTGCATACAAGAGACTCATCTTAGACACAGGGACACAAAGAAACTGAAAGTGAAAGGATGGAGAAAAATATTTCATGCAAGCTACAGCCAAAAGAAAGCAGGTGTAGCAATATTAATCTCAGATAAAATAGACTTTAAATGCAGAGATGTTTTGAGAGACAAAGAAGGCCACTACATACTAATAAAAGGGGCAATTCAACAAGAAGAAATAACAATCGTAAATATCTATGCACCCAATCAAGGTGTCACAAAATACATGAGAGAAACACTGGCAAAACTAAAGGAAGCAATTGATGTTTCCACAATAACTGTGGGAGACTTCAACACATCACTCTCTCCTATAGATAGATCAACCAGACAGAAGAACAATAAGGAAACTGAAAACCTAAACAATCTGATAAATGAATTAGATTTAACAGACATATACAGGACATTACATCCCAAATCACCAGGATACACATACTTTTCTAGTGCTCATAGAACTTTCTCCAGAATAGATCATATGCTGGGACATAAAACAAGCCTCAATAAATTTAAAAAGATTGAAATTATTCAAAGCACATTCTCTGACCACAATGGAATACAATTAGAAGTCAATAACCATCAGAGACTTAGAAAATTCAACACATATCTGGAGGTTAAACAACATACTCCTAAACAATCAGTGGGTTAAAGAAGAAATAGCAAGAGAAATTGCTAAATATATAGAGACGAATGAAAATGAGAACACAACATACCAAAACCTATGGGATGCAGCAAAAGCAGTGCTAAGGGGGAAATTTATAGCACTAAACACATATATTAAAAAGGAAGAAAGAGCCAAAATCAAAGAACTAATGGATCAACTGAAGAAGCTAGAAAATGAACAGCAGACCAATCCTAAACCAAGTACAAGGAAAGAAATAACAAGGATTAAAGCAGAAATAAATGACATAGAGAACAAAAAAAACAGTAGAGAGGATGAATATCACAAAAAGTGGGTGCTTTGAGAAGATCAACAAGATTGACAAGCCCCTAGCTAGACTGACAAAATCAAAAACAGAGAAGACCCATATAAACAAAATAATGAATGAAAAAGGTGACACAACTGCAGATCCTGAAGAAATTAAAAAAATTATAAGAGGATATTATGAACAACTGTATGGCAACAAATTGGATAATGTAGAAGAAATGGACAATTTCCTGGAAACATATGAACAACCTAGACTGACCAGAGAAGAAATAGAAGACCTCAACCAACTCATCACAAGCAAAGAGATCCAATCAGTCATCAAAAATCTTCCCACAAATAAATGCCCAGGGCCAGATGGATTCACAGGGGAATTCTACCAAACTTTCCAGAAAGAACTGACACCAATCTTACTCAAACTCTTTCAGAACATTGAAGAAAATGGAACACTACCTAACTCATTTTATGAAGCTAACATCAATCTAATACCAAACCAGGCAAAGATGCTACAAAAAAGGAAAACTACCGGCCAATCTCCCTAATGAATATAGATGCAAAAATCCTCAACAAAATACTTGCAAATCGAATCCAAAGACACATTAAAAACATCATACACCATGACCAAGTGGGGTTCATTCCAGGCATGCAAGGATGGTTCAACATAAGAAAATCAATCAATGTATTACAACACGTTAACAAGTCAAAAGGGAAAAATCAATTGATCATCTCAATAGATGCTGAAAAAGCATTTGACAAAATCCAACATCCGTTTTTGATAAAAACACTTCAAATGATAGGAATTGAAGGAAACCTCCTCAACATGATAAAGAGCATATATGAAAAACCCACAGCCAGCATAGTACTCAATGGTGAGAGACTGAAAGCCTTCCCTCTAAGATCAGGAACAAGACAAGGATGCCCGCTGTCACCACTGTTATTCAACATTGTGCTGGAAGTGCTAGCCAGGGCAATCTGGCAAGACAAAGAAATAAAAGGCATCCAAATTGGAAAAGAAGAAGTAAAACTGTCATTGTTTGCAGATGATATGATCTTATATCTAGAAAAACCTGAGAAATCGACGATACAGCTACTAGAGCTAATAAACAAATTTAGCAAAGTAGCGGGATACAAGATTAATGCACATAAGTCAGTAATGTTTCTATATGCTAGAAATGAACAAACTGAAGAGACACTCAAGAAAAAGATACCATTTTCAATAGCAACTAAAAAAATCAAGTACCTAGGAATAAACTTAACCAAAGATGTAAAAGACCTATACAAAGAAAACTACATAACTCTACTAAAAGAAATAGAAGGGGACCTTAAAAGATGGAAAAATATTCCATGTTCATGGATAGGAAGACTAAATGTCATTAAGATGTCAATTCTACCCAAACTCATCTACAGATTCAATGCAATCCCAATCAAAATTCCAACAACCTACTTTGCAGACTTGGAAAAGCTAGTTATCAAATTTATTTGGAAAGGGAAGATGCCTCGAATTGCTAAAGACACTCTAAAAAAGAAAAACGAAGTGGGAGGACTTACACTCCCTGACTTTGAAGCTTATTATAAAGCCACAGTTGCCAAAACAGCATGGTACTGGCACAAAGATAGACATATAGATCAATGGAATCGAATTGAGAATTCAGAGATAGACCCTCAGATCTATGGCCGACTGATCTTTGATAAGGCCCCCAAAGTCACTGAACTGAGTCATAATGGTCTTTTCAACAAATGGGGCTGGGAGAGTTGGATATCCATATCCAAAAGAATGAAAGAGGACCCCTACCTCACCCCCTACACAAAAATTAACTCAAAATGGACCAAAGATCTAAATATAAAAGAAAGTATCATAAAACTCCTAGAAGATAACGTAGGAAAACATCTTCAAGACCTTGTATTAGGCGGCCACTTCCTAGACTTTACACCCAAAGCACAAGCAACCAAAGAAAAAATAGATAAATGGGAACTCCTCAAGCTTAGAATTTTCTGCAACTCAAAGGAATTTCTCAAAAAAAAAAAAAAAAGAGGCAGCCAACTCAATGGGAAAAAATTTTTGGAAACCATGTATCTGACAAAAGACTGATATCCTGCACATATAAAGAAATCCTACAACTCAAAGACAATAGTACAGACAGCCCAATTATAAAATGGGCAAAAGATATGAAAAGACAGTTCTCTGAAGAGGAAATACAAATGGCCAAGAAACACATGAAAAAATGTTCAGCTTCACTAGATATTAGAGAGATGCAAATTAAAACCACAATTAGATACCATCTAATACCGATTAGAATGGCTGCCATTAAACAAACAGGAAACTACAAATGCTGGAGGGGATGTGGAGAAATTGGAACTCTTATTCATTGTTGGTGGGACTGTATAATGGTTCAGCCACTCTGGAAGTCAGTCTGGCAGTTCCTTAGAAAACTAGATATAAAGTTACCATTCGATCCAGCGATTGCACTTCTCGGTATATACCCGGAAGATCGGAAAGCAGTGACACGAACAGATATCTGCACGCCAATGTTCATAGCAGCATTATTCACAATTGCCAAGAGATGGAAACAACCCAAATGTCCTTCAACAGATGAGTGGATAAATAAAATGTGGTATATACACACGATGGAATACTACGCGGCAGTAAGAAGGAACAATCTCATGAAACATATGACAACATGGATGAACCTTGAAGACATAATGCTGAGTGAAATAAGCCAGGCACAAAAAAAGAAATATTATATGCTACCACTAATGTGAACTTTGAAAAATGTAAAACAAATGGTTTATTATGTAGAATGTAGGGGAACTAGCAATAGAGAGCAATTAAGGAAGGGGGAACAATAATCCAAGAAGAACAGATAAGCTATTTAACGTTCTGGGGATGCGCAGGGATGACTATAGTCTGTTAACTTCTGATGGATATAGTAGGAACAAGTTCACAGAAATGTTGCTATATTATGTAACTTTCTTGGAGTAAAGTAGGAACATGTTGGAAGTTAAGCAGTTATCTTAGGTTAGTTGTCTTTTTCTTACTCCCTTGTTATGGTCTCTTTGAAATGTTCTTTTATTGTATGTTTGTTTTCTTTTTAACTTTTTTTTCATACAGTTGATTTAAAAAAGAAGGGAAAGTTAAAAAAAAAAAAAAAGAAAAACAAGGAAAAAAAGATGTAGTGCCCCCTTGAGGAGCCTGTGGAGAATGCAGGGGTATTCGCCTACCCCACCTCCATGGTTGCTAACATGTCCACAGACATAGGGGACTGGTAGTTTGATGTGTTGAGCCCTCTACCACAGGTTTTACCCTTGGGAAGATGGTTGCTGCAAAGGAGAGGCTAGGCCTCCCTATGGTTGTGCCTAAGAGCCTCCTCCCGAATGCCTCTTTGTTGCTCAGATGTGGCCCTGTCTCTCTAGCTAAGCCAACTTGAAAGGTGAAATCACTGCCCTCCCCCCTACGTGGGATCAGACACCCAGGGGAGTGAATGTGCCTGGCACCGTGGAATATGACTCCAGGGGAGGAATGTAGACCTGGCATCGTGGGACGGAGAACATCTTCTTGACCAAAAGGGGGATGTGAAAGGAAATGAAATAAGCTTCAGTGGCAGAGAGATTCCAAAAGGAGCCGAGAGGTCACTCTGATGGGCACTCTTACACACACTTTAGACACCCTTTTTAGGTTCTAAAGAATTGGGGTAGCTGGTGGTGGATACCTGAAACTATCAAACTACAACCCAGAACCCATGAATCTCGAAGACAGTTGTATAAAAATGTAGCTTATGAGGGGTGACAATGGGATTGGGAAATCCATAAGGACCACAGTCCACTTTGTCTAGTTTATGGAAGGATGAGTAGAACAATAGGGGAAGGAAACAAACAGACAAAGGTACCCAGTGTTCTTTTTTACTTCAATTGCTCTTTTTCACTCTAATTATTATTCTTGTTATTTTTGTGTGTGTGCTAATGAAGGTGTCAGGGATTGATTTGGGTGATGAATGTACCACTATGTAATGGTACTGTAAACAATCAAAAGTACGATTTGTTTTATATGACTGCGTTGTATGTGAATATACCTCAATAAAATGAAGATTAAAAAAAAAGGAAAAGAAATGCAGTGATGACTGAGCAAAATTTTAGGATAAGTATTAGGATGAAAGAAGAGAAAATTCACCATCACAGAGGTGTAATAAAATTGATGATTGGAGGATTGAGGGTATTTGCAATGAGGATAGAAATTAAAAGGCAATTCAATGTAAAAAAAAAATCAGGGAAAGCTACATAAAAGAGATAATATTTGAGTTGCCTCTTTAAAGGTACTCAAAGGGAAGAAGGAATTTCAAGAAAAGCTACTGCATGTAAGAAGTCACAGAGCAGTGAAAGTCTTGGGGAATTATAAATAGTTGACTATATATGGAACACATGTGGGGAAATGGTGGAAGATGAAGCTGCAGAGGTAGACCTGTCATTGAAAGACATCAGACTATTGGAAAGCCAAGGAAGCCCCTGCTTACATCCTTCCTTGAGCTATCTTAAGTTCTCTGACACTCCTTAGAAGGGAAAAGTTAATCTGTTCCTAATGTGGGTGTGATAGAACAACTACACAGAAAACTAGGAAGAAGTAGAACTTAACACCATCAACCAAAAGGATATAATTGACATTTATAGAACATTCTACCCCATAAACAGCAGAATACACATTATTTTCAAGCACCCATGTATCATATACCAACATAGACCATGTCATGGACCATAAAAGAAACCTCAACAAATTTAAAAAAAGGAAATCATACTTGATGTGTTCTCAACCACAGTGAAATTAAACTAGAAATAATAAAAGAAAGATAATAGGAAAATCTCCAAATGCTTGGAAACAAAATTATACACTTCTAAATAATCCATGGGTCAAAGAGGAAATCTCAAGTAAAGTGAAAAAAAAATACACTAAACTGAATGAAATCAAAATGCATCATATCAAAATTTATGGGACATAGCTAAAGCAGTGGTGAGAGGGAAATTTCTAACACTAAATTCTTACATGAAAGAGGGGATTCTGGCCCTGCCCCAATCAATATGGTGGAATGAGAATTTTCAGGGCTCCACCATCACAAAATCTTTGAACAACCTGCAAGAACCAGCAGAAACATCTTTATCAAAGCCCCAGAAAACAGTTAAAGAATTGCAGTAAAATGGTGAGCACTGAATCAAGATAAAGGCCATTTAAGAGTATTGACAATGTTTTAAAATTGATCATGGGGTTGTATGCACAACTATGTGATGATACTGTGAGCCAGTGAGTGTGTACTTCAGATGATTTGTATGGTGTGTGAATGTATCTTAATAAAACTGCATTAAAAAAGATAAAAGCCACTTAAAAGGGGTAGAATCTCATGAAACCCTGGCTTTCCCCTTCCCCATCCATCCACCAGCTCAATGCAGTACCAGCCCATGCTGCCAGTGAAGATCTTTATTCCTGGTTCTGGAGGTAGCAGAGGAACACTCATGCACATACTGGGAGTATGTATGTCTGGCCCAATCTGTCTGGTGGCAACCTGTGGAACAGAACCAGGACACTCATTGAAGGCTCACCATCCCAGAACTTGCCATACACATAGAGGGAGCTCACAGCTTTACTACTGAACACTGTGGGAGAGCAGTCAAGTGGGGCAGCCTTGGGCATTGGATTGCAGATTGTAATATGTACAGTGCAGGGCATGGGACTGTGTTTCCTAGAGAGTAGAGGACATTCGTATCTGTGAAAATGGGGGAAATTCTAGGGCCACACACATGCCCAAGACAAAATACATGAACAGAAAGGATCCAGGGGAGCCCCTACACTTTGGCCTTGAGCTTTTCTCTACTATGTTGTATGGATAAACTCTGAAGGAGAGTACTCACACATGTCAATCTGCAAAGACTGGGAAAGTTGTTTTCATTTTTCCCTTTTTTTCTGTGAGTTCCTGGCATTCAGGGAAGACTCAGTGATAACACTAGCCAGATACAAGCTTAAGGAATAAATGTCTCATGGTCTAAATTCAGCAATAACACATTAAAATGTCAGAATATCATGAAAATTCCCTAGAGGGATTTAAGAGCAGATTGGAGCTGGCAGAGGAAAGAATCATTGAACTTGAAGATAAGGCAGTTGAAATCATCCAGTCCCAGGAGCAGAAAGAGGAAAGAATGAAGAAAAGCGAGTAGAGCCTGAGGAACCTGTGGAACATCATCAAGCTTACCAATATACTTATTACAGGAATCCCAGAAGGAGAAGAAGTAGAGAAAGAGGCAGAAAGAATATTGAAAGAAATAATGGCTGAAAACCCCAAATTTAATGAAAGGCATAAATATACACATCCAAGATGCTCAACAAACTCCAAACAGGAGAAACCCAAATAGACCCACACCTCAACATATTATAATCAAACTGTTGAATGCCAAAGATAGAGAATTCTGAAAGCCACAAGAGAGAAGCAACAAGGGAGACACAATAAGATTAAGTGCCAATCTCATTAGAAACCATGGAGGCAAGAAGACAGTGAAATGACATAGTTAAAGTCCTGAAAGCAAAAATTGCTAACCAAGAATTCTATGTCTGGCAAAAGAGTCTCTCAAAAATGAAGGAAAGATGAAGACATTCGCAGATAAACAAAAGCTGAGGGAGTTTGTCACGACTGGAGCAGCCCTACAAGGGATGCTAAAGAGAGTTCTACAGGTTGGAAGGAAAAATAATAGACAATAGGTTGAAGCCATATGAAGAAATAAAGATCTCCAGTAAGGGTAGTGACATGGCTAAATACAAATGCCAGTACTATTGTATTTTTGGTTTGTAACTCCATATTTCATTTCCTACAGGATCTAAAAGGCAAATGCATGAAATGTAATGAAAATCAATGGTTTTGGACTCATAATGTATAAACATGTCATTTGTGACATGATCTACATAAAGGGGGGGGATGAAGGGGTATAGGAACATAGATTGTGTATACTGTTGAAGTTAAGTTGGTATCAAAGCAAACAAATTGTTATAGATTTAGGGTGTTAAATTTAACCCCCTGGTAACTACAAAGAAAATATCAGAAAATATGCAAGCTTATGGGGGCAGAAAGTATAGTACAGGTGCCAGGGGCTGGGGAAAAGGGGAATGGAGAGCTAATGGATAACGAATATAGGGCTTCTTTTTGGAAAGAAGGGAAAGTTTTAGTAATGGAAGGTGGTAAGTGTACTGCAACACTGTGAATGTGATTAATCCCACTTAATGGTATGCTTGGGAGTGTTTGAGATAGGAAAGTTTTTGTTGAAGGTATGTTTCCACAATGTAAAAAAAAAAAAAAAAGAGCAACTGAAGAAATAATGGCATTAAATGCCAAACATGTTCCCAGGTGGAATCTAATAAGGGAGAAGAAAAGACTCAAAAGGACATTATTGGAACATATGAAAAAGTTAGAATATAGACTATAAGCTTTTTATCAATGTTAAATTTCTTGAACTTGATAACTTCACTTAAGGTGATTGCATAAGTGAACATCCTCATTCTTAGGAAATGTATATGGCAGTATTAAGTGTTCAAGGAGCATAATGTATACAGCCTACACTCAAGTGTTCAGAAAATGGATATATAGATAAATAGACAGATGGATGGATAAATTGATAGATGGGTAGATAGAATGGTATGGCAAATGATGCAAAAAGTTAAAATTGGTTGATCTGGATATCGGGGGGGGTTTGTTGGGGTCTTCTGTATGGGGTTTGTATTATTTTTGTAACTGCCCTGTAATTTGAAATTATTTCAAAATAAAATGCTAAAAAGGGGGTTCTCAAATCAATAATCTAAGCTACCAACTTAAGAAACTTAGAAAAAGAAGAGCAAAATAAAACCAAAGCAAGCAGAAGGAAATAATACAGGGCAAAAATCAGTGAGACTGAAAACAGAAAAACAGTAGAGAAAATCAAAGAAACAAAAAGCTGGTTCTCTGAAAACATCAATAAAATTGACAAAACTCTAGCAAGACTGACAAAGAAAAAGAAGACACAAGTTACCAATATCAGGAATGAAATAGGATATCATCACAGACCCTGCACACATCAAAAGGGTAAGAAGGGATTACTAGTAACAACTCTACACATGTAAATTTGACAAATTTGGTGAAATGGACCAGTTTCTCAAAGAGTACAAACTGTAACAACTCTCTCAACACAGATCATTGGAATAGTTGTAACCATTAAGGAAATTGAATTAATAATTTAAAAACTGCCAGAAACCTTTTTATCTTTCCACTATATCATGTAAGTAGCTGCTTTCTTGTCCTGCCTATCTTTCAGGCATCCTTTAAGTTCACACTGAAGATGTTAGAAACAAAGGCAAAATCTTTGAGTTAGAAGTTGATCCTGACGCTGACATGAAGGCAAACATTGATTTCCTATGAATGTTGCAGAGGTGGTAATTAGAGAAAACAGTTCCCCAGATTCTAAGAGTTAACTGAAGATATTGAGACAATTTTTAAAAATCAGTAAAAGAATGTATATAATATTGCTCTTGTGTTTTACAGTAAGATTTGTTGCTCTCACACTGTGCAAAACAAAATTTATTCATGTTTTCTGCATATTAAAAATGTTATTGTACCAACTAATAAACTATTAAATTACTATAAAATTTTTTTAAAAACTGCCAGAAAAGGCAGACATCATGATCTTGTGTACTTAAAAATCCAAAAGAATCCACAAAAAACTATTATAGCTAATAAACTAATTTTGCAAATTTGCAGGATATAGGCTCAATACACAAAAATCAATTGTATGTATAAACACTAACAATGAACAATCTGAAAAGAAAATTAAGAAAACTCCATTTAAAATACCATCCAAAAGAATAAAATACCTAGAAAAAATTTTACTCAAGGAAGTGAAAGACCTGTACACTGAAAACTACAAAACATTGCCCCCCAAAAATTAAAGACAACCTAAATAAATGGAAAGACATCCCACATTCATGGATTGAAAGACTTGATATTGTTAAGATGGCAGTACTCCCGAAAGCAATATACAGACTCAATGCAATTTCTATTAAAATCCCTACAGCTTTTTTTTTTTGCAGAAATGGAAAAGCTGGTCCTAAAATTCATATGAAATTGCAAAGGGTCTGCATAGCCAAAATAATCTTGAAAAAGAACAAAGTTGGAGGACTCACACTTCCCAATTTTAAAAGTTACTACAAAGCTACAGTAATCAAAACTTTGGTACTGGCATAAGGATAGACATGTATAGCATTGAAGTAGAATTGAGAGTCAGTTGATTTTCAGCAAGGGTGTTAAGTCCATTCAATGGTACAAGAATAGTCACTTCAACAAATGATGCTGGGAAAACTGTATTTCCACATGCAAAAGAAGGAGGTTGGACCACTACTTTACATAATACACAAAAATTAACTCAAAGAAGATCAACAACCTGAATGTAGAGCTAAAAGTATAAAATTCTTAAGACAATAACATAGGGGCAAATCTTCATGTCCTTGGACTTGGCAATGGATTGTTAGAAACTGCCACCACAGGCACATGCAACAAAAGGAAAAATAGATAAATTAGATTTCATCAAAATTTAAAACTTCTGTGCATCAAAGGACATTATCAAGAAAGTTTAAAAATAGCATGCAGAATGGGAGAAAATATTTGGAAGCCATATATCTGATTAGGGTATAATATCCAGAATGTATATATATCCCCTACAACTCAACAAAAAGAGAAAGAACCCAATAAAAAATTGGCAAAGTACTTGAATAGACATTTCTCCAAAGAAGATATACCAATGGCCAATGAGCACATGAAAAGCTGCTGAACATGATTAGCCATTACGGAAATGCAAATCAAAACCTCCATAAGATACTGCTTCACACTCACTGGGATGGTTGTTATTTTAAACAAAGGAAAATAAGTATTGCTGAGTGTTTTGGTTTGGTAAACCTGACTAAATATAATATACCAGAAACGGGTTGGCTTTTACAATGGGGATTTATTAACTTACAATTTACAGTTCTTAGAACGTGGAAATGTCCAACTCAATGCATCAACAGCACAATACTTGGACTCTGACAACAGGCCACCAGTATCTGGGACACTTCTGTCATATTGGAAGGCACATGGCCAGTGTCTGCTGGTCCTTCTTTCCTGGGTTTCGTTGCTTTCGATTTCTGCCTTCAGTGGCTTCCTCTCTGTTTTCTGTAGGTCTTTTTCTGTGTGTTTCTCTTAGTTTCATCTATTAGCTTCTGCATGTGTTTTATCCTCTTATAAAAGACTCCAGCAAGAGGATCAAGACCCACCCTGAATGAGGCAGGTCACATCTCAATTGAAATAACCTAATCAAAAGGTCCCACCCACAGGAATGGATTTTTTTAAATGGCCTGTTCTAAGGTACATAACAGCTTCAAATGACCACAGTGAGCATGTGAAGAAACTGGAACCCTCATGGATTGTTAATGGTTATGAAAAATGGTACAACTGCTGTGGAAAACAGTTTGGCAGTTCCTCAAAAAGTGAAACAGAATTACCATACAACCCAGCAATTCCACTCCTAGTCATATATCCCAAAGAATTTAAAACAAGGATTCAAACAGATACTATTATACTAATGTTCATAGCTGCATTAATTGCAATAGCCAAAAGAAAGAAACAACCCAAATGCCCATCAACAGATGAATGGATCAACAACATGTAGTATATTTGTTCAGTGGAATATTATTCAGCCATAAAAAGGAATGAGGTACTGATGCATAGATGAATTTCAAAACCATCATACTAAGCAAACACACACACACACACACACACACACACACACACACACACACACACAAAATTTCACATGTTGGTATGATTCCATTTGTATGAAATATCCACATAGGTAACTCCATAGAAACAGAAAGCAGATTCAAGGTTGCCAGGGGCTGAGGGAAAGAGCACATGGGCAATAACTGCTTATTGGGTAAGCGGTTTTCTTTGGGGAAATATGAGAATATTTAGAACTAGATAGAAGTGATGGTTGCCACTGAATTATACACTTTAAAATGATTAATTTTATGTTTTATAAAGTTTGCTTCAATTAGAAAAACCTCCTGAAAAAGATATCTCCAGGCCCAAATGATTTCACTCAGAAATTTTACAAAATGTTTAAAAAAGAATTAACACCAAATCTGCACAGTCTATTCCAGAAAAAAGAAGAGAAAGAAACACTTCCCAATTCATTTTACGAAAGTAGGATTATTCTAATACTAAAACCACACAAAGTATAAAAAATACTAAACTACAGACCTGTTTCTCTGCTCTAAGCTTTGCATAGCTGAAAGCCACAGCAGTCAGTGTCTCATGAGCATAGAGAACAGAAAGGAAGAAATAAAACTGGCCCAATATCCAGATAACATTATTGCCTATGTAGAAAATTGCAGGGAATCTACTCTCCCCCCTCTCCCAAAAAAACCTCCTATAACTAATAAATGAGTTCATTAAGGTTGCAAGATACAAGATCAACATACACAAATCAGTTGTGTTTCTATATATTAGCAATAAACATGTGGAAACTGAAATTTAAAATACAATGCCATTTACAATCAGTAAAAAATGGAATACTTAGGTGTAAATATGGCATAACTTGTACCAGACTTGTATGCTGAAAACTACAAAATGCTTACAGAAGAAATCAAAAATTGAAATACACGGACAGACATACCATATTCATAGATTGGAAGACTCAACATAGTAAAGATATCAGTTCTCCCTAAAATGATGTACAGGTTTGTGCTAGCTTGAATCTATTATGCCCCCCATAAAAGCCATGTTCTTTGATGCAGTCTTATGGGAGCAGACTTATTAGTCTTTTGATTAGGATGGAACCTTTTGATTAGTTTGTTTCCGTGGAGATGTGACCACCCAACCACAGGTGAGGCCTAACATATACACCTCCTTTTCATAATACATTATTCTTTAGACAGTTTACAGTTAACGCTAAATAGATTGCAACTTTTTCCAAGGACATTCTGGTGCTGCAAATATGCCCTGGTCACCTGGATTACATTTGGGTATTTCCCAAGTCTCCATCAGCAGCACATCAACAACCATGTCTTTGTGTAATTTCACTCTCAGAATCATTCTAAACCTATCTCCAAATTCTGGGGTGACTTGGCAGCCTGGACTGTCACTGACTACATTCATTTCTTTAGTTTGAATTTACTTTGCCAAGGCTCCATCATAGACAGATTTTTCCCCAGTGTCTTGATAATGTTACTGCTGCTTTTGATGAATTTGCCACTTTTTTACAAATGTGATTTTATAAGCAGTGTGAACTAAAGAAGGTAGAATAGGTGAAATGATAAAAATTAGTATATATGAAAGTGCTTTGAAAAGCACTGAACAAATGGAAGGGGTTATTATTACTGTAATTTAATGGGTAAAGCCAGTGGCTGCTTCAGGCCAAAACTCATAGGAGAATAACATTTGAGGATACCCCAGGCCAGTCTTCTCTTTAGTTTTGCCACTTCATGTCTCTCCCATTTTCAGTCCCACCATAAGATAATGAGCCTCTGGGGAGTGAATCTGTGACGTGGGACTCATAAGAGCCTGATTTATAAAGCAGACCTCAGGGGGTCATTTATAATGAGCAAAATACCTGACAAGACAAGGCTTTCGTCATCTGCATAAGGCCTTTCTGGCTGGTGGGTCATCCCACTCAAGGGATCAGTTACAGACCAGGAGGCTGCTTGGTGAACCCATAATTAGAATAAAAGGAATTTGATGTTTTCTAGAGAATTTTTCTCAAACCAAGGTACTTGATAAATTGTCCTCCTCCATACTACCTATAGTTCTAGCTAAAGAAGCAAAGAAGCCATCATCTAGAAATAGACAACCCTCCCCATGGTTATTCCTGGAGACACATTGACAGATTTTCTCTTCTCCACCCATCTCACTTTACCAGTCATCTAAATCATCTGCCTCACAGCATTTCCTCAAGACAGTCATATAATTTCCCATATTACATTTTATCATGACATCAATAATATTTAGAGTGGTTGTTTCTTTACACTTTAATATCTCCATTTCACAATATACAATGGGTTACCAAAGCAGGTGGGTCCCATTGTTTACCACTTCAAAATTTGCTCATCCAGCAGAGCCAAAAAGAAACTTATGCTGCATTTCTTAAACTTCTTTGTCCACTTTCCCTATCTCAAAAGTAGCCAAAGTGCACTCTAGTGTCTTTAGAATATTACCAAAACCAACCTGTTGCTTTAGTGCAGAAAATATGGGTGCTACCTGAAGGCAAATAGGAATACCTGCTGGTCTAAATCCAGCACCAATTGTTTGGAAATCAGAAATCTAGGCTGCTAAATTTAAAAGGGAAGTGAGAAAACTGAAGCTTAGAAAGCACAAACGATTCAATGAAATAGTATGTGTGAAAGTGCTCAGCACAGGCCCAGGCACATAGAAAGCCCTAAAAAATATCTGGCAAAAAAAAATAGTAAGTAACAAATTGTCCAAGATTTCCCCACTATTGAATGGCAAGGCCAAGACTCCCAAGCCAAGTTGTTTCCCCTCTAAAACAGTGTGTCAAAAGTTCATCTTTAAAAATATTTTGCCTTCCATCACACTTTTAAGGCATATCTTGTGCAGAAGAGCAGAGGAGACCACTTATGATCATATTTCATTGTGAACTAGAGCTTGTTAATTTCAATGTCAGAGTTATTTTCCTTGAAGCCTTCCCTAAGCCCCTTCCTTCGAGCTTCCAGAGACCTTTATTTGATTAAATTCTGCATTTTATCATCATCTTTATGTTCCTGTCTGCTGTTTCTGGTTTCTTGAGTATAAACTCTTTGTAAACTTATTCACCTTTATATCCCCAATAGTGAGTACCCAGCATACAACTTGGCACATAGTGAGTGCTCAAAAATTTCTGGTGAATTGAGTTAATTCCATTGGCCCCAGCTTCTGTGATTTTCCCTGATTTGGAGACTGAGCCTTCTGTTTACTGTCTACAATTCCTATTGATATTTTATAACACAAACTGGGTGAAACTAGATAGCCTATGCTCATAACTCTTTTAAAAATCTCTTTTTCTCCCTTTTTCTTCACTACCCCATTTTTGGTGGATTCTGCTTCATAATCACTTTCATTCATTTATTCATAGATGTTGACCTCTCATTATGTTAGGTACTGGGATACACCAGTGAAGTAGACACAAGGTTCCTACCTTTAAACACTTGAAATCTAACAATAAACAAATAATAATAAATAACATATTACAGGTCATAATAAATGCTAGGAAGAAAATAAGCAAATGGTAGATGTCAGGGATGTCCTCTCTGAGAGGGTCAAATATAAGTGCAAAGTATGAAAGACATAATGAACCCTGCCAGGCGAAGTTCTGAATTCCAGGCAGAGAGAACAACTTATGCAAAGGTGGAGAAAAGCAGGACATACTCAATGAAAAGTAAAAAGGTCAGTATGACTGGAGTGTAGTGAGTGAGGGGAGAGTGGAGTGGGATGAGGTCAGAGAGGTAGACAGGAGCCAAGTGATGTGGGAAACTTGTAGGTCAGAGTAAGGAGTGCGGCTCTGACGCTGAGAGCAGTGGGAGCCAAAGAGTTTTTATGCAGAGGAGTCACGAAATTGAATTGGCATTTTTAAAAGATGATGCTGAGGAGTGTATGGAGAACAGATTGTATTGGAGGAAGATGGGTTGCAGAGAGACCAGTGTATGAGCTAATACAGTGGTCCAGGTAGGAACTACTGGGGGCCTGGACTAGAGTGGTGGCATTGAAGATAAAGAATGTTTCAAGAGGTATTTTTGAGGGTGAAGTAACAGGATTTGCTGATAATTTGAATGTGGAACCTCTTTCTTTTAGTGCTTAAGAAACTGAGGCACAGAGAGGCCAAGTTGATGGGGATAATTTTTGTACTGTAACTGAATCCTGATTGTCTAACCCCTGGTCTCATGTTCTTTCCCTGCACCTACTCTACTTTTCATAATCTTCAGCAATTCTCACTACCTCTGTGTCTTTGCTCATATAGAATCATTCACCAAATCCAGCCCCTTCCTTTTCTGTACCTCCCTAAATCTCCTGCCTATGCTTGCCATGCCCAGTCTGCTCTGGGTTATTGTGACTGCCTTCTGGCTGGCCTCGCTACCTCCTTCCAGTCTTGCACTGCAGCTCATTTTTCATGGCTTCACTTCAACTGTGTCTCTAATAACCCTTTAGTGACTCTCATTCAAATGGAAATCCAGACTTTGGGGAGTGACTTCATAGCACTTCCCCAGCTAGCTCCACCCAACCCTTCCTGTTTGCTCTTGTCTCCCACTATAACCCAACCACACCTTCAATTTTTGCCTTTTTGTGGCTCATTGAAGTCAAAATTACCCCTCTCGGAAGAACCTAAGATGGCAGCTAGGTAAGACAGGGCAAAAAAACACCTCCGTGAAAAATACTAGATAAAAACCAGAAAGTGACCTAGAACACCAGTTCCAGAGTAGCACCAGCCAGAGAAGGTCTGCTAAATCTACAGGGACCATGCATTTGCTGAAACCAGGAGTCTGTATTCTGAAACAAGTGAGTAAGTCCACTGAAAGTCCCTCAGCCATGCTGCAGTGTGGGGAAATTGTGGGTTGGCGTTTGAAGATGGACTAATTCTTTAAAAAACAGGAAAAAAAAGCCCGGGAGCAGCTGCAGATATGACGGGGAAGCCCCACAGTGAAGCATGGTGGGAGCAGGCTGGGCTAACACCTCGGTGTCTGGCATGGAGGATACCCCTTCCCACACCCGCTACTGACTGTCTCAGGCCCACGGGAGCAAAGGGGAGCCAAAGGGAGAAAGGACCGCACGACTTGCAGCCATCTCCCCAGCGGGCAGGGGACGCTCCTGCCCAGGGCCAGACCCGCAGCCCAGAGCCACACCAGGAAGCCCAGTCTGACAGGGAGTCTTTTCTACAGCACCACACACACGCCACAGTGTCGGCCATGGACATTGGCCTTTAATACTCCCACAGCTGATTGTCCCGGAGTTGGTAGGGCAGAGCTGTGCAGAAAGGGGGAAGTTAACACGTCCCATTCAACCATCTTTGAAGTGGGCTGGGAACGTCCCTTCACAGCCCCGGGGTCCCAGGGCTTCCCTGGAAGCCAGTGCACACTTGTTGACGTGGCATGGCCCTCCCTCAGCAGAGGTCCTGGAAGAGCACAGCAGAGAATGGGGAACCACTCAGAAATCCCAGGGAGCCTACGCCAATACCAAGGACTTGTGGGTCAGTGGCAGAGAATAGCCTTGAATCTCTGGGAACACCTGGGAGGTTTGATTATTAAAGCTGCCCTGCCTGCCTAACCACCCAGACACATGCCCCACAATCAGGGCAGACAGCACCAGCAACACACCCAAACTTGGTGCACCAGTTGGACCCCACAAGAATCAGATCCCCACACACCACAAAGATTAAGTGGGAGATAACTGACTTGAGGGGAATAGGTGACTCACGGACGCCATCTGCTGGTTAGTTAGAGAAAGTGTATGCCACCAAGCTGCAGTTCTGTCAAATTAGGGATCAAGTAAAGCAAATGCCAAGAGGCCAAAAACAACAGAAAATCTTAAAGCATATGACAAAACCAGACGATATGGAGAACCCAAACCCAAACACCCAAATCAAAAGATTGGAAGACAAACAGTACTTGGCACAATTAATCAAAGAATTACAGACGGGCAACAAGAGCATGGCTCAGGATATAAAGGACATAAAGAAGACCCTAGAAGAGCATAAAGAAGAAATTGCAAGAGTAAGTAAAAAAAATAGATGATCTTATGGAAATAAAAGAAACTGTTGGCCAAATTAAAAATACTCTGGATACTCATAATACAACATTAGAGGAAGCTGAATAACAACTCAGCCTCCTCAAGGACCACAGAACAGAAAATGAAAGAACAAAAGAACGAATGGTGGAAAAAATTGAAAAACTTGAAATGGATCTCAGGGATACGATAGATAAAACAAAGCATCCAAATTTAAGACTCATTGGTGTCCCAGAAGGGGAAGAGAAGGGTAAAAGTCTAGAAAGAGTATTCAAAGAAATTGTTGGGGAAAACTTCCCAAAACTTCTACACAGTATAAATACACAAAGCATAAATGCCCAGTGAACTCCAAATAGAATAAATCCAAATAAACCCACTTTAAGAATTATTCTGGAGGAGGCAGAGCAAGATGGCAGACTGGTGAGCTGTATGTTTTAGTTACTCCTCCAGGAAAGTAGGTAGAAAGACAGCAACTGCGTGGACTGGACACCACAGAGCAATCTGACTTTGGGCATACTTCATACAACACTCATGAAAACGTGGAACTGCTGAGATCAGCGAAATCTGTAAGTTTTTGCGGCCAGGGGACCCGCGCCCCTCCCTGCCAGGCTCAGTCCCGGGGGAGGAGGGGCTGTCAGCTCCGGGAAGGAGAAGGGAGAACTGCAGTGGCAGCCCTTATAGGAAACTCATTCTACTGATCCAAACTCCAACCATAGATAGACGGAGACCAGACACCAGAGAATCTGAGAGCAGCCAGCCCAGCAGAGAGGAGACAGGCATAGAAAAAAAACAACAAGAAAAACTCCAAAATAAAAGCGGAGGATTTTTGGAGTTCTGGTGAACATAGAAAGGGGAAAGGCCCTGAGGCGCATATGCAAATCCCGAAGAAAAGCTGATCTCTCTACCCTGTGGACCTTTCCTTAATGGCCCTGGTTGCTTTGTCTCTTAGCATTTCAATAACCAATTAGACCTCTCAGGAGGGCCCGTTTTTTTTTGTTTGTTTGTTTGTTTTTTCTTTTTTAATCCTTTTTTCTTTTTCTAAAACAATTACTCTAAGAAGCCCCATACAGAAAGCTTCAAAGACTTGCTATTTGGGCAGGTCAAGTCAAGAGCAGAACTAGGAGAGCTCTGAGACAAAACGCAATAATCCAGTGGCTGAGAAAATTCACTAAACACCACAACTTCCCAAGAAAAGGGGGATGTCCGCTCACAGCCATCATCCTGGTGGACAGGAAACACTCCTGCCCATCGCCAGCCCCATAGCCCAGAACTGCCCCAGACAACCCAGTGTGACAGAAGTGCTTCAAATAACAGGCACACACCACAAAACTGGGCGTGGACATTAGCCTTCCCTGCAACCTCAGCTGATTGTCCCAGAGTTGGGAAGGTAGAGCAGTGTGAATTAACAAAGCCCCATTCAGCCATCATTTCAGCAGACTGGGAGCCTCCCTACACGGCCCAGCAGCTCAGAACTGCCCTGGGGGGACGGCACTCACCTGTGACATAGCACAGTCATCCCTCAACAGAGGACCTGGGGTGCACGGCCTGGAAGAGGGGCCCACTTGCAAGTCTCAGGAGCCATACACCAATACCAAGGACTTGTGGGTTAGTGGCAGAGACAAACTGTGGCAGGACTCAACTGAAGGATTAGACTATTGCAGCAGCTTTAAAACTCTAGGATCACCAGGGAGATTTGATTGTTAGAGCCACCCCCCCTCCCTGACTGCCCAGAAACACGTCCCATATACAGGGCAGGCAACACCAACTACACACGCAAGCTTGGTACACTAATTGGACCCCACAAGACTCACTCCCCCACTCACCAAAAAGGCTAAGCAGGGGAGAACTGGCTTGTGGAGAACAGGTGGCTCGTGGACGCCACCTGCTGGTTAGTTATAGAAAGTGTACTCCACGAAGCTGTAGATCTGATAAATTAGAGATAAGGACTTCAATTGGTCTACAAATCCTAAAAGAACCCTATCAAGTTCAGCAAATGCCACGAGGCCAAAAACAACAGAAAATTATAAAGCATATGAAAAAACCAGACGATATGGATAACCCAAGCCCAAGCACCCAAATCAAAAGACCAGAAGAGACACAGCACCTAGAGCAGCTACTCAAAGAACTAAAGATGAACAATGAGACCATAGTACAGGAGATAAAGGAAATCAAGAAGACCCTAGAAGAGCATAAAGAAGACATTGCAAGACTAAATAAAAAAATGGATGATCTTATGGAAATTAAAGAAACTGTGGACCAAATTAAAAAGATTCTGGACACTCATAGTACAAGACTAGAGGAAGTTGAACAACGAATCAGTGACCTCAAAGATGACAGAATGGAAAATGAAAGCATAAAAGAAAGAATGGGGAAAAAAATTGAAAAAATCGAAATGGACCTCAGGGATACAACAGATAATATGAAACGTCCAAATATAAGACTCATTGGTGTCCCAGAAGGGGAAGAAAAGGGTAAAGGTCTAGGAAGAGTATTCAAAGAAATTGTTGGGGAAAACTTCCCAAATCTTCTAAACAACATAAATACACAAATCATAAATGCTCAGCGAACTCCAAATAGAATAAATCCAAATAAACCCACTCCGAGACATATACTGATCACACTATCAAACACAGAAGAGAAGGAGCAAGTTCTGAAAGCACCAAGAGAAAAGCAATTCACCACATACAAAGGAAACAGCACAAGACTAAGTAGTGACTACTCAGCAGCCACCATGGAGGCAAGAAGACAGTGGCACGATATATTTAAAATTCTGACTGAGAAAAATTTCCAGCCAAGAATACTTTATCCAGCAAAGATCTCCTTCAAATTTCAGGGAAAGCTTAAATATTTCACAGACAAACAAATGCTGAGAGAATTTGCTAACAAGAGACCTGCCCTACTGGAGATACTAAAGGGAGCCCTACAGACAGAGAAAAAAAGAAAGGACAGAGAGACTTGGAGAAAAGTTCAGTACTAAAGAGATTCGGTATGGGTACAATAAGGGATATTAATAAACAGAGGGGAAAAATATGACAAACATAAACCAAAGGATAAGATGGCTGATTCAAGAAATGCCTTCACGGTTATAACGTTGAATGTAAATGGATTAAACTCCCCAATTAAAAGATATAGATCGCAGAATGGATCAAAAAAAATGAACCATCAATATGTTGCATACAAGAGACTCATCTTAGACACAGGGACACAAAAAAACTGAAAGTGAAAGGATGGAAAAAAATATTTCATGCAACCTACAGCCAAAAGAAAGCAGGTGTAGCAATATTAATCTAAGATAAAATAGACTTCAAATGCAGGGATGTTTTGACAGACAAAGAAGGCCACTACGTACTAATAAAAGGGGCAATTCAGCAAGAAGAAATAACAATCGTAAATGTCTATGCACCCATTCAAGGTGCCACAAAATACATGAGAGAAACACTGGCAAAACTAAAGGAAGCAATTGTTTCCACAATAATTGTGGGAGACTTCAACACGTCACTCTCTCCTATAGATAGATCAACCAGACAGAAGACCAATAAGGAAATTGAAAACCTAAACAATCTGATAAATGAATTAGATTTAACAGACATATACAGGACATTACATCCCAAATCACCAGGATACACATACTTTTCTAGTGCTCATGGAACTTTCTCCAGAATAGATCATATACTGGGACATAAAACAAGCCTCAATAAATTTAAAAAGATTGAAATTATTCAAAGCACATTCTCTGACCACAATGGAATACAATTAGAAGTCAATAACCATCAGAGACTTAGAAAATTCACAAATACCTGCAGGTTTAACAACACACTCCTAAACAATCAGTGGGTTAAAGAAGAAATAGCAAGAGAAATTGCTAAATATATAGAGACGAATGAAAATGAGAACACAACATACCAAAACCTATGGGATGCAGCAAAAGCAGTGCTAAGGGGGAAATTTATAGCACTAAATGCATATATTAAAAAGGAAGAAAGAGCCAAAATCAAAGAACTAATGGATCAACTGAAGAAGCTAGAAAATGAACAGCAGACCAATCCTAAACCAAATACAAGAAAAGAAATAACAAGGATTAAAGCAGAAATAAATGACATAGAGAACAAAAAAACAATAGGATAAATATCACCAAAAGTTGGTTCTTTGAGAAGATCAACAAGATTGACAAGCGCCTAGCTAGACTGACAAAATCAAAAAGAGAGAAGACCAATATAAACAAAATAATGAATGAAAAAGGTGACATAACTGCAGATCCTGAAGAAATTAAAAAAATTATAAGAGGATACTATGAACAACTGTATGGCAACAAACTGGATAATGTAGAGGAAATGGACAATTTCCTGGAAACATATGAACAACCTAGACTGACCAGAGAAGAAATAGAAGACCTCAACCAACCCATCACAAGCAAAGAGATCCAATCAGTCATCAAAAATCTTCCCACAAATAAATGCCCAGGGCCAGATGGCTTCATAGGGGAATTCTACCAAACTTTCCAGAAAGAACTGACACCAATCTTACTCAAACTCTTTCAAAACATTGAAGAAAATGGAACACTACCTAACTCATTTTATGAAGCTAACATCAATCTAATACCAAAACCAGGCAAAGATGTTACAAAAAAGGAAAACTACTGGCCAATCTCCCTAATGAATATAGATGCAAAACTCCTCAACAAAATACTTGCAAATAGAATCCAAAGACACATTAAAAAAATCATACACCATGACCAAGTGGGGTTTATTCCAGGCATGCAAGGATGGTTCAACATAAGAAAATCAATCAATGTATTACAACACATTAACAAGTAAAAGGGAAAAATCAATTGATCATCTCAATAGATGCTGAAAAAGCATTTGACAAAATCCAACATCCCTTTTTGATAAAAACACTTCAAAAGGTAGGAATTGAAGGAAACTTCCTCAACATGATAAAGAGCATATATGAAAAACCCACAGCCAGCATAGTACTCAATGGTGAGAGACTGAAAGCCTTCCCTCTAAGATCAGGAACAAGACAAGGATGCCCGCTATCACCACTGTTATTCAACATTGTGCTGGAAGTGCTAGCCAGGGCAATCCGGCAAGACAAAGAAATAAAAGGCATCCAAATTGGAAACGAAGAAGTAAAACTGTCATTGTTTGCAGATGATATGATCTTATATCTAGAAAACCCTGAGAAATCGACGATACAGCTACTAGAGCTAATAAACAAATTTAGCAAATTAGCGGGATACAAGATTAATGCACATAAGTCAGTAATGTTTCTATATGCTAGAAATGAACAAACTGAAGAGACACTCAAGAAAAAGATACCATTTTCAATAGCAACTAAAAAAATCAAGTACCTAGGAATAAACTTAACCAAAGATGTATAAGACCTACACAAAGAAAACTACATAACTCTACTGAAAGAAATAGAAGGGGACCTTAAAAGATGGAAAAATATTCCATGTTCATGGATAGGAAGACTAAATGTCATTAAGATATCAATTCTACCCAAACTCATCTACAGATTCAATGCAATCCCAATCAAAATTCCAACAACCTACTTTGCAGACTTGGAAAAGCTAGTTATCAAATTTATTTGGAAAGGGAAGATGCCTCGAATTGCTAAAGACACTCTAAAAAAGAAAAACCAAGTGGGAGGACTTACACTCCCTGACTTTGAAGCTTATTATAAAGCCACAGTTGCCAAAACAGCATGGTACTGGCACAAAGATAGACATATAGATCAATGGAATCGAATTGAGAATTCGGAGATAGACCCTCAGATCTATGGCCGACTGATCTTTGATAAGGCTCCCAAAGTCACTGAACTGAGTCATAATGGTCTTTTCAACAACTGGGGCTGGGAGAGTTGGATATCCATATCCAAAACAATGAAAGAGGACCCCTACCTCACCCCCTACACAAAAATTAACTCAAAATGGACCAAAGATCTCAATATAAAAGAAAGTGCCATAAAACTCCTAGAAGATAATGTAGGGAAACATCTTCAAGACCTTGTATTAGGCGGCCACTTCCTAGACTTTACACCCAAAGCACAAGCAACAAAAGAGAAAATAGATAAATGGGAACTCCTCAAGCTTAGAAGTTTCTGCACCTCAAAGCAATTTCTCAAAAAGGTAAAGAGGCAGCCAACTCAATGGGAAAAATTTTTGGAAACTATGTATCTGACAAAAGACTGATATCTTGCATATACAAAGAAATCCTACAACTCAATGACAATAGTACAGTCGGCCCAATTATAAAATGGGCAAAAGATATGAAAAGACAGTTCTCTGAAGAGGAAATACAAATGGCCAAGAAACACATGAAAAAATGTTCAGCTTCACTAGCTATTAGAGAGATGCAAATTAAGACCACAATTAGATACCATCTAACACCGATTAGAATGGCTGCCATTAAACAAAGAGGAAACTACAAATGCTGGAGGGGATGTGGAGAAATTGGAACTCTTATTCACTGTTGGTGGGACTGTATAATGGTTCAGCCACTCTGGAAGTCAGTCTGGCAGTTCCTTAGAAAACTAGATATAGAGTTACCATTCGATCCAGCGATTGCACCTCTCGGTATATACCCGGAAAATCAGAAAGCAGTGACACGAACAGATATCTGCACGCCAATGTTCATAGCAGCATTATTCACAATTGCCAAAAGATGGAAACAACCCAAATGTCCTTCAACAGATGAGTGGATAAATAAAATGTGGTATATACACACGATGGAATACTACGCGGCAGTAAGAAGGAACGATCTCATGAAACATATGACAACATGGATGAACCTTGAAGATATAATGCTAAGCGAAATAAGCCAGACACAAAAATAGAAATATTATATGCTACCACTAATGTGAACTTTGAAAAATGTAAAACAAATGGCTTATAATGTAGAATGTAGGGGAACTAGCATTAGAGAGCAATTAAGGAAGGGGGAACAATAATCCAAGAAGAACAGATAAGCTATTTAACGTTCTGGGGATGCCCAGGAGTGACTATGATCTGTTAATTTCTGATGGATATAGTAGGAGCAAGTTCACAGAAATGTTGCTATATTAATTAACTTTCTTTGGGTAAAGTAGGAACATGTTGGAAGTTAAGCAGTTATCTTAGGTTAGTTGTCTTTTTCTTACTCCCTTGTTATGGTCTCTTTGAAATGTTCTTTTATTGTATGTTTGTTTTCTTTTTAACTTTTTTTTCATACAGTTGATTTAAAAAAGAAGGGAAAGTTAAAAAAAAAAAAAAACAAGGAAAAAAAAAGATGCAGTGCCCCCTTGAGGAGCATGTGGAGAATGCAGGGGTATTCTCCTACCCCACCTCCATGGTTGCTAACATGACTACAGACATAGGGGACTGGTGGTTTGATGGGTTGGGCCCTCTACCACAGGTTTTACCCTTCGGAAGACGGTTGCTGCAAAGGAGAGGCTCGGCCTCCCTATGGTTGTGCCTAAGAGCCTCCTCCCGAATGCCTCTTTGTTGCTCAGATGTGGCCCTGTCTTTCTAGCTAAGCCAACTTGAAAGGTGAAATCACTGCCCTCCCCCCTACGTGGGATCAGACACCCAGGGGAGTGAATCTCCCTGGCAACGTGGAATATGACTCCCGGGGAGGAATGTAGACCTGGCATCATGGGACGGAGAACATCTTCTTGACCAAAAGGGGGATGTGAAAGGAAATGAAATAAGCTTCAGTGGCAGAGAGATTCCAAAAGGAGCCGAGAGGTCACTCTGGTGGGCACTCTTACGCACACTTTAGACAACCCTTTTTAGGTTCTAAAGAATTGGGGTAGCTGGTGGTGGATACCTGAAACTATCAAACTACAACCCAGAACCCATGAATCTCGAAGACAGTTGTATAAAAATGTAGCTTATGAGGGGTGACAATGGGATTGGGAAAGCCATAAGGACCACACTCCACTTCGTCTAGTTTATGGATGGATGAGTAGAAAAATAGGGGAAGGAAACAAACAGACAAAGGTACCCAGTGTTCTTTTTTACTTCAATTGCTCTTTTCACTCTAATTATTATTCTTGTTATTCTTGTGTGTGTGCTAATGAAGGTGTCAGGGATTGATTTGGGTGATGAATGTACAACTTTGTAATGGTACTGTGAACAATCGAAAGTACGATTTGTTTTGTATGACTGCGTGGTATATGAATATATCTCAATAAAATGAAGATTAAAAAAAAAAAAAGACATAATGCTGAGCAAAATAAGCCAGGCACAAAAAGAGAGATATTGTATGTTACCACTAATGTGAATTCTGTGAAAAATGTACAATGTTTTATACTGTAGAATGTAGGGGACCTAGAGATACCAATTAGTGGAGGGGGAATGATAATCTAATAAGAACAGATAAACTATGGAGGGTAATCTCAATGTTATGGGAATGCTCAGGAATGATTATGGTTTGTAAACTTTCTTGGATATAGTAAGATCATGTTGGAAGCATTAGAGTTATTTTAGGTTTTTTTTTTTTCTCTTATTCCTTTGTTTTCTTAGGGGTTGTTAATTTTCTTGGGGTATCGTAGGAACATGTTGGAAGCAATGTAGTTATTTTAGATTATTTGTTTTTCTTACTCCTCTGTTTGGACATGGTTTATTAATTTTCTTGGGGTATGGTAGGAACATATTGGAAGCAAAGTAGTTATTTTAGGTTATTTGTTTTCCTTAATCCATTGCTTTGTTTGAAATGTCGTGGGGTTTTTTTGGTTGTTGTTTGCCTGTTTGTTTTTAATTTTTTGATAAACAAAGTTAAAAAATTGAAAAAATATCAGTAGAAAAATGGGAGTAAAAACTAAATGACAAATAGGGTGGGATGGGGGGATGGTTTGGGTATTCTCTTTTCACTTTTATTTTTTATTCTTATTCTGATTCATTCTGATGTAAGGAAAATGTTCAGAAATAGATTGTGGTGATGAACGCATAACTATATGATCATACTGTGAACAGTTGGTTGTATACCATGGATGACTGTATGGTTTGTGAATATATTTCAATAAAACTGAATTAAAAAAAAAAGAGAATACAACATAACAAGGTCCATAGTTAGGTAATGCTAAGAAAAAAAGAAAAGAACATTATGGTGGGGAGGGTGAGAAAAATGTTTTTAATATGTGGGGGAATTCATTCATTCAAAGATGTATTAAACACCTATTCTGTGTTTTAAAAAAAAAAGAATTATTCTGATCAGACCTACTGAAGAGAAGGGGCAAGTTCTGAAAGCAGCGAGAGAAAAGCAATTCACCACATACAAAGGAAACAACATAAGACTAAGTAGTGACTACTCAGTGGCCACTATGGAGGTGAGAAGGCAGTGGCATGACATATTTAACATTCTGAGAGAGAAATATTTCCAACCAAGAATACTTTATCCAGCAAAACTCCCCTTCAAATTTGAGGGAGAGCTTAAATTTTTCACAGACAAACAAATGCTGAGAGATTTTGCCAATAAAAGACCTGCCCTACTTCAGATACTAAAGAGAGCCCTACTGACAGAGAAAAAAGCTGAGGGACTTCACCACCAGTAGATCAGTCCTATAAGAAATGCTAAAGGGAGTCGAGCAGGCTGAAAGGAAGGGACACTAAACAATTGACTGAAACTACATGAAAAAATACAGGGTACCACTAAAGATCGCATGGTAAATATAAATACCAATACTACTGTATTTTTGATTTGTAACTCCACTATTTACTTCCTACAGGATCTAAAATACATAAACTGTAATGATAAATCAATGGTTTTGGACTCAATGTAAAATATGTAATTTTTGGCAAGAACTACATAAAAGTGGGGGAATGAGGGCGTATAGGAACATAGTTTATGTGTCATATTGAAGTTAAGTTGGTATCAAAGAAAAACAAGATTGTTATAAATTTAAAATGTTAAATTTAAGCTTCACAGTAGACACAAAGAAAGTATCAGAGAATATGACCATAGAGATGAAAAGTAGAGTAGGAGTTCCGAGAAGTGGGGGAAGGGGCAATGGAGAGTTAGGAAATGAGTGTAGGGTTTCTGTTCGGAGTGAAGGGAAACTTCTAGAAATGGATGGTGGGAAGGTGATAGCATTGCAACATTCTAAATGTGATTAATCCCACTAATGGAATGCTAGGGAGGGGGTGGAATGGGAAGATTTAGGCTGTATATATGTTTCCACAATTGAAAAAAAAAAAAGGCAGTCTAAATAGATGACAATTAAATGCCAAGGATGATCCTGGATGGGATCTGAGGATGCAGGAGAGGAGGCTCAAAGGAACACAGATGGGACTTAAGCAAAAAAAAAAAAAAAGGAAATATAGAATGTAAGCTTTATATCAAGGTTGAATTACTTGAACTTCTTTTAATGGGATTGTGTAAAAGAATGTTCTTGTTCATGGGAAATGTATATGTGAATTATATTGTTTTTTTAAGGATGTGTGCAGCTTCCTCTCATATGTTCAGAAGACAGAGCAATAGATGATAGATGATAGGAAGGGAGAGAGGGAGGGAGGGAGAGAGAGAAAGAAATGGGGGTGTGACAGGATGTTAAAGGTGGTGGATCGGGGTATCAGGGGAGGGGGGTTGGGGTATGCTGGAATTCTATGTATGGGGTTTGTACTGTTTTTGCAACTGTTCCTGTAAGTTTGAATTTATCTCAAAACAAAATTTCTTATTAAAAAAGAAAACTACCCCTCTCACCTCTGCACTTTTGAGCCAGCTGCTTTCTGCATGAAATTCTGCCTCTTCTGTTCTTTCTTGTTAGTTAGCACATCTAAGTGTTTTTTTCTGAATCATTTCAGTCATTCATTCTTTCAACAAATAAGGATTGAATACCTTCATTGGAATAGGCACTATAGTAGATTCTGGGGATGAAAAGATCAATAGGATATGGTCCCTGCCCTCAAAATGCTTACATTCTGATGCGGGAGAGAAACCTGTAATCAAATAATCACAATACATTGTATTAAGTATTACAGGGGCTGGATTCACAGAGTGCTAGAGGTATGCAGAAGTAGCAACAAACTTATTAAAAGAATCAAGAAATGCTTCAGAGAGGAGGTGGCATTTGAATTGACTAGAAGGGTGAATAAGTGTTTTCCAGTTGAAGAAAGGGAGTGAGAGCATTCCTGAAAGAAGAAACCTGTCATTATGTAATAATAATAGCTACCAAGTATTGGTTTTTCAGGCACACTTGATAGGGCAGAATGTGCTTAAGTTACAGTAAGAAGTTCAGTATGGATAGAGCATAGGGTGGGTAGAAAAGCATATTGGAAAATGAGGCTGGAGGGAGAGATTTGGACCAGATTCTACAAGCAGTAGGGAGCCAATACAGATCTTTAAATCAGGGAGTGACATGATGAGTTTTGCCGCTGTGGCAACTACAGTGAAGTAGATAGACAGTGTTGAAGAACCATGGAGGTAATGGTCCAGTAAGGGATGAGGGCTTGAACCAAGGGGAAAGCAGAGGGAACAGAGAAGAGGATATTTCGAAGATGAAACTGACAGTTTTAGGAGTTTAGTTAGACATAGCAGAGTAAGAGAAAGGGAGGATCAAGAGGTGACTCCAATGTATCTAACTTGGGATACTATTAATTGGGACAGGGAACAGAAGAGGCGGAAAAGATTTAGGAGCAGAAAATCATGAGCTTATTTTGGAGACAATTTGAATTTGAGTCGCCAACATAAAGTAGAAAGGTCCAGGAAGTAAATGGATGTAGAAGTGTCGTGCTCAGAAGAAAGTCATCTTGCCACTGACACATCATTCATCTGTTCTCTAATTAGCTGCATCTCTTCCTATGAATTCTGAGGGTTATGCTAATTACATGCTTGTGTGCCCTAAAAATCAAGAGTCCTCCCCATATCAAGCTTAAGTCCTTGCAGTGGCCTACAAGGCCCTCCAGGATCTGTTCCCCTATCACTTCTCTGACCTCATTTTCATACAATTATCCTCTACCATGCTGACTTACTTGTTCCTGGAGCATATTAGGCATACCCCCACTTTAATATTTGGCACTGGATGTTCCCTCTGCTTAGAAAGTTCTTCCCCCAGATATCCAAATAACTAACTCCCTCACCTCCTTCAAGTCTTTGCTCAGTTGTTGCTTTCCAATAACTTACCCTGACCACCATATTTAATACTGCAGCTGCCTATCCTCCCTCCCTGGCCACTCACAATCACCCTTTTTCTAATTTTTTCCCCATAGTGCTAATCACCTTCTAATATGCTATATAACTTACTTATTCATTGTGTCTATTGTTTGTCAATTCTGTTCCTCTAGAATGTAAGCTTGAGGGGCGGGGATTTTCTCTCTTATTCACTGATATATGCCAAACCCAACAGTGCTTAGAGCATGGTAGGCATTCAGTATATATTTACATTTGTCAGATAAATGAATTAAAGTGTGGGTTCCCATGTCATTCACCTCCCTGAAATCTCTGCTTGCCATGGACTTTGGGCCCTCAGAGTCAAATAGAAATATAAGAAGGGGAAATAATGAGATATGAGAATGATAATGTCATGCCACTGGACAGTCACAGGTTTGTGGTATATTAAAGCAAAGCCTTTCTTGACTGACCCCTTTCATGGTCTATATGAGTTTCCTATTGCTGCTGTAACAAATTTCCACAAACTTAGTGGCTTAAAGCCACAAATTTATTATCTTACAGTTCTGGAGACCAGAAGTCTAAAATGGGACTGCAGCACTATATTCCTTCCAGAGGCTCTAGAGGAAAATATGTGTCCTTGCCTTTTACACCTTCTTGAGGCCTCCTGCATTCCTTGGCTCTTGGCCCCTTCCTTCATCACTCCAACCTCTGCTTCTATCGTCACATCTCCCCTTTGTCTCTCTCCTGCCTTCCTCTTTCCTTGTGATTACATTGCGCCCACCCAGATAATCCTGGATGCTCTCCCCATCTTGAGATCCTTAATTAATCACATCTAAAAAGTCCCTTTTGCCATGTAAGGCAACATGTTTACAGGTTCTGGGGATTAGGACTTGGACATCTTTGAGGGGCCATTATTCTGTCTACAACATTGTCGTTATAGAAAACAGATAGACTGACAAGAGTTCATTCAGGAAATTCACTATCTCTTAAGCCACCACAGACTCTGGGGGGCTCAATGTTGATTCAGATGGTCTAGAGCAGTGCTGTCCAGTAAAACTTTCTGTGGTGATGGAAATATTCTGTATCTGCACTGTGCAATGTGGTAGCCACTAGCCACATGTGGCTACTGAGCACCTCGAATGTGGCTAGTGAGACTGAGGAACTGAATTTTTATTTTATTTTAATTAATTTAAATATAATAGCCACATGTTGTTAATGGTTATTGTATTAGACAGCACAGGCCCAGAACTGGAAGGACAGGAAGACAGCAAAGAAAATTGTTTGTCTTGGCATGGACTTTGGGAGGAACAAAAACAGACTAAAACAGCCCTCCCTGGAATTTTGTAGCAACTGGCCAGCCTACAACCTGAGTTTGGAGTCTGAATGTATATTGTGCAAATGATCCAAAAAGCCATAAACCAAGAATTTTAATTCAAAGTGGACCTCAGTCTGTGGTGTCTCTAGCACCAGAGAAAATCAAGCAGAAATCTTTCATGGGAGAACGCACCCTCACTCTCAGGCCTCACAGAAATCCCACAGAGAGTTCTGATAATCATTACTTCACAATCAAAAATCACAATTTACACAAGAAAACCAACCACCGGGAAGGAGAAGTCAACAAGAAAAAAACAAAACCCACAAAAACTCCATATATGGAAATTTTCATATATGAAATACAAAATGCATATGTTAAATATGTTTAAAGAAATAAAAGCATACACAGCAAAGAATACAAGACATCAAAAATGACCTGGTAGATCTGAAAAAGAACTAATTAGAATACCTAGAAATGAAACATATAATAGACATTAAAAACCTCAATGAAGGTTTAAGTATCAGTTAAAGATAAATTAGTAAACTGGAAGTTAGAGCTGAAAAGATCATACAGAATACAACACAGAGGTATAAAGAGATGGAAAATATATAAGTGGTCAATATAAGGGACATGTAGGATAAAGCAAGAAGGTCTTTGGAGTCCTAGAGAAAAATAACAGAAAGAAGGAGAATACATTCAAATAAACCATGGCTGAAAACACAATCTGCAGATTCAGAAAACCTAAGAAATTCCAGATGAGATAAATAAAAATAAATTGATATCTATATATATCATAGTCAAACTGTAGAACACCCAAGACAAACTCTCAAAACAGATTACATGCAAAAGAACAACCAACAACAGTAAGAGTGATAACTGACTTCTCAACAACAAAAAACAGAAGCCAGAATAGAACAGAATGTTGAAAGTGCTGAGAAAAAATAATTACCGTCTTAGAATTATATATTCTGTGCAACTATCTTTGGAGAATGAAGGCAAAATAACATTTTAAAATAAAAAAGTTGAAAGAGTTTACCACCAATACTTCCTTCTAAATAAGGAAAATTTATCAAAAAAGGAAGTTCTGAGATTCAAGAAGGAACTTTGAGTAGAAAAAGTGTTAAACATATGAATAATATTAATAATGTTTAATTTGTAGGATTAAAAGAAACAAACAAAAGACACAGAATTTAAAGGTTTCACAATAGCAACCCGTGTTGAGGATTAGATTCAAAGCATCTAAGGACCCCATATTGTTTGAGGAAAAGGGTAAATATATTAATTAACTTTAGACTTTATTAAGTTAAGTAAGCATATTAAAAATTTCAAGAGTAGCTACTAAAAGAAAGAAGTAGCATGAGTATCATCCAAAACAATAAAAAAGGAAAAAAATGGAAAGAGAAAAAAAACTCAATTCAAAGGAAGTCAGAAAATAGACAAAAATTAAAATACAGCATAAAAAATACAGCAAAACTTAGGAACAATAGCACAAAGTAATGTAATATAAGTCAATCCAAATATATAGCTTTTTTTTCCCTTAAAATACAACTTTGGAAATTTAAAACCACACTTTTAAATAACCCTTTGGGTGGAAGAAGAAATCTTAATGGAAATTAAAAAATATTTAGAAATGAGCTTGTATGTTGCACCTAAAGAAGTCAACAGGGAAAAAAAGGCAAAATATAACCACAAAGACTTAATATATTTAAATCATCATATACAAAATATAAAATAGGTAGGTTAAATATGTTTAAAGAAATAAAAGAATACTGAACAAAGAACAAGAAACAATTAAACATGACCTGGTAGGTTAAAAAAAGGACTCTCACTCTCAGGCCTCACGGAAATCCCACAGAGATTTTACCTAGTAATGAAAAATATAATAATTGACATTAAAAACCTTAATAAAATATATTAAGAAGAAAGTCTGGAAATTAATGAGCTAAATTAGAGAATGAACAACAGAATAAACCCCCCCCCCAAAAAAAAGCAGAAGGAAGGAAATAATAGACACAAGGGCAAAAATTAATGAAATAGAAAACAATGATAGAGAAGACAATCAAAGCCAAGAATTTGTTATTTTAAAAGATAATCAAATAGATAAACCTCAGGCAATGTTGATCAAGGATAAGAAAAGAGAGAAAGTCCAAATAAACATTATTAGAAAAGGAAAACATTCCTACAGATGTAATAGATTAAAAACTTACTAAGACCGTCTGACAGTTCCTCAAACAATTACACAGTTACCATATGACCTAGCAATTTCACTCCTAGGTATCCCGCCAAGAGAAATAAAAATATGTCCACACAAAAACTTGTACATGAAGGTTCCTAGCAGCATTATTCATATGGCCAAAAGGTGGAAACAGCCCAAATGTTCATCAACTGATTGATGTATAAATAAAACATGGTATATCCATACAATAGAATACTGTTTGGTAATAAAAAGCCTCAAGGTATCTGCAGTAAAGACCACATATTTTATGATTCTATTCATATGAAATGTCCAGCGTCTATAGAAACAGAAAGTAGATTAGTGGTTGTCTAGGGCAACATGGAGGTTGGCCATGGGGAGTGATTGCTGGTGGGTACTGGTTTCTTTTAGGGGGAACAAAAATATTCTAAAATTAGATTGTGGCGATGTTTGCATAACCCTGTCAATGTACTAAGAAAGCATTGAATTACATGCTATGAATAGGTGAGTTGTATGGTATGTGGATTACATCTCAATAAAGCTATTAAAAGAAAAAAGATGAGGTTATGCTGGCAGTATCAGTGTAGGTTGTAAGAAATGATAGGAATCTGTATACATTTTGAAGGTCAAGTGAGTAGGATTTTCTTACAGATTAGTTGTGGAGTTGAGAGAAAGCAAGGACTGAAGGATGACTCCAGGGGTTTTCGCCTGAGAACCTGTAATGATAGAGTGAGCAACTGAGAAAGAGAAGACTGGGGGATGCACAGTTCAGGTGATAAGTTAAAGAGTTTATTAGTTTGGACATGTTGAGTTGGAGATGTCAAGTAGGTGGAAGGAGAATATTATGTATGTATGTGTGTATGTATATGTGTGTGTGTATATATCTATTTATAATGTATATTTTATATATATAATTAAAGAAAGATAGTGATAGTTCCATACAGTGAGTTGGAGTAACATTGCAAATGTGGGAGTTGTTAATATATGGATAAGATTTTAAACCATGAGAATGGATGAGATTACCAAAGGAGGGTATATTGCTAGAGAAGAGAAAGAGGTCTAAGGATTGATTCCTGGGAAACAGCCCAATATTAAGATATTGGGGAAATGAAGAGGAACCAGCAAAGAATACTGAGAGAGAATAACCAGAAAGGTAAGAGGAAAATCAAAAGAGGGTGCTGACCTGGAAGCCAAGTGAAGAAAGTGTTTCAAAGAGGAGGGAGTGATAAACTGTGTGATAATAGTGCTGAGAATTCGAGAGAGAACTGAGAATTGACCGTTGGACTTAGCAAAAGAGCAGTCCTGGGTGACCTTGCTACGAGCAGTTTTGGTGGAGTTAGGTGAAAAAGTATGGTTGGTATACATTTAAGAGATATTGCAAGAAGATGAATCTCATTTCCATATACCAGCAATAAGAATCAAACATGCAATTTTTAAAAAGATGCTATACCAATAAAAATATAAGGTATCTAGGAATAAGTCTAACAGAAGATGTACCAGAGATCCTTTACAAAAGAAATCATAAAGCTTTATTGAAATTGAGGGCTAATAATCCTGTTTACAGGTGTGGAGACTCAATATTGTAAAGATATCCTTTGTCCCTGAATCAACAAATGAAGTCAATATAATTCCAATCAAAACCGTAGCAGGGACCCATTTGGCCGCCAGTCCCGGAGTTGCATCTTTTCTGTGCGCAGGAAACAAAAGTTCCTACACCGGTGCGTGATGACAGCGCCCAGCCCCGGCAGGCTCCATCGAAATTAGACCCACCGAGGTGGCGTCGGACGGCGGGGGCGACAGCCCTTTGGTTGACCCCAGTGACAATGGCGGTGTTTCACGACGAGGTGGAGATCGAGGACTTTCAGTATGACGAGGACTCGGAGACTTATTTCTATCCCTGCCCGTGTGGGGATAACTTCGCCATCACCAAGGAAGATTTGGAGAATGGAGAAGACGTGGCAACGTGTCCTAGCTGCTCTCTCATTATAAAAGTGATTTATGACAAAGATCAATTTATGTGTGGAGAAACAATACCAGCACCTTCCACCAACAAGGAATTAGTTAAATGCTGAAGAAGGCTTTAAGAATCCAAATCTGGAACAGTTGAAAATGAGCCAAGATGGAAAAATCAAATGCAAAGTTATAGACCTCTTCACAAGGACAACCTTCTTGTGGTTTTTTGCTCTGTTACAGAGTGTGGATTCTTTCCAACAACTGCGACGTTCACCTTCAATTAAGAAGCAATCCACAACATGACATACCTGGATTTCACACATAAAACTTTGAATTGCAAGTGTTCTTAATTTTCCATCCAAATTTTTTAAAAGATAGTTTCAAATCAGTACATTTTTTCCCCTCAGTTACATTATTTTCGTATCTTAAATCTAACTACTTCAGGAGGTTTCGTCTTCCGGAAAGCGCTGGAGGATGTTCCCTTTTGAGGACGTCCCTTATGGGGACTGTGTGGAGAAGGAATATCCCAATCGGGGTAATACCTGCTTGGAGAATGGATCTTTCTTACTGAACTTTACAGGCTGTGCAGTATGCAACAAGCGGGATTTTATGCTGATCACAAACAAATCCTTGAAAGAAGAAGATGGAGAAGAAATAGTTACCTATGATCATTTGTGTAAGAATTGTCATCATGTAATAGCCAGGCACAAGTACACATTCAGCATCATGGATGAATTTCAGGAATATACCATGCTGTGTCTGTTATGTGGCAAAGCCAAAGATACTATCAGCATTCTCCCTGATGACCCCCGGCAGATGACTCTGTTATTCTAAGCATCCTTCTTCTGTTCTGTTGTAATTATGTCTGGTTGGTTTACAATACCAGCAAGCCTGATGGTTTGTTTTACTTAGTTTCTATTGAAAATTCTTTGCTTTTTTTTTCAGCTTGAACTTATCTATTCTTTGAAAGAGAAAGTAATTTAGGGGATTGCTGCTCTCTAAGGCTGGGCTCTTCTGTTGATGATATTCCTAGTTCATATTAGTGCAACCAAAATCAAGTGTCTTTATTAGCTGTTTTGTGGCTTAAAAAAAAAAATTCACTAGAATGAGAACCTAAAATCTTGATTTCTAATGCCATTTTCTGAGAAAAGGAACCAGGGGTTCCTGGAGAAATGGCTGATTCTAGGAGGGCAGGAATTATGCAAGATACGCCTGGAACATCTTGTAGTGCCACAAAGTAAGGAAGTGTCAAAACAAAACAAATAACAACAACAACAACAACAACAAAAACCCCACAATGATAAGAATGTATCACAGGGCTATAGGAGCCAATTGAAAGAATTTCCAATGATGAGAGCTGGGACTATTTTAGCAATAGACTAAAGTAGTGTTGGATTATAACCCAAATTATAAAATAAATATGAGTCCATACTGATACAAAAAAAATGATCAAATGAATAAATAAATGGGGAGAATAGACCAATATCCCATGCAGTAGAATTCCAAATAATTTATGCAGTATTCCACTCCTAAGGAGGTGGAACATAACTCCCCACTTCTTAAGTGTGGACTGCACACAGTGACTTCCTTCCAAAGAGTACCATATGGAAAGGTAGGGAGCAAAAGAGTAACTTCATAGTAGAGAAAACTAATGAACTACCTCAGCCAGGTGATCATGGTTAAAATCATCAATGATAAGTCATGTTGATGGCATGTACTCTTGATACGATATGAGAAGGGCACTTTATCTTTGTGGTCTTTTTCCCCAAAACCTAAAATCCCAGTCTCATCATGAGAAAAACATCAGACAAATCCCATTTGAGTGGCATGCCACAAAGTAGCTGACCAGTACTCAAAACTGTGAAAGTCATCAAAAACAAGGAAAGTCTGAGAAACTGTCACAGCCAAGAAGAGTTTGAGACATGGTGACTAAATGTAATGTGGGCTACTGTACCAGAAAAAGGACATTAAGTAAAAACTAAGGAAATCTGAATAAAGTATGGATTTTAGTTAATAAAAATAAATAAATAGAATGATTTCAGCTGCTCCAAAGGGATCTTAGAATAGTTGACAGAGCATTGGTTCGGGGTTCATAAACCCTGGCATTAGTCTTCTGCCATTTGGACTTCAGTGTCCGAGTTCTGTAAAACTGGGCTTATAAAAATTGATCTACTTCCTTCACAGTCTTGTTAGGAGATCCAAGTGAATTAACAAGAAAGCATATAAAGTTCTGGATTCAATGAGGTGGCTTCAGTTAGTTCTTCTCATTCTGAGACCAAAACTTAAAGGGTCAGATTGGAAACAGAACTGTTTCCTCTTCATAGCTAAGAGACTTGAAAATTCTGGACTAAATCTTAGCTTATGAGAGAAAACAGTGACCAAAGTGAGCAAAGTGTTCATTATTATTACCAGGGAAAAACTTGGTTGTATAGCAGCAATTCTCATAATACATAATACTCATAATACTCGTAATACTAAGGTTTATTGTGCCAAGACCTGCTTTGAAGAATTTTAGTCATTTAATCCTCATTACCAACTCCATGGGGTAGTTTACTATTGTTATTCCAGTTTTAGAGCCAAAGAATCTAAGGCACAAAGAAATTAAGAAACTTGCTCAAGTTCACACACCTAGTACAGTGACTCCCTCTCAACAAAAGTGTTGGGGAAACATGAACTATAAAGGGTCTAGCAAGGTTAGCAAGAGGTTGAAAAGTACTGGTGACAGTACTCTGATAAATCTAGGTTATTTGAACCAAGATTTGTTATTTAGAAAAGTTAAAAGTTGCTTCTTCGGGATCAGTTGTTTTATTCCTGGAAAACATTTTCCACTGTGCTACGAATCTCTATCTGACCTGCCAAGGAAACAATTTTGCGAAATGAATCCAAAAAGCAGAAAAGATACTTCATTACTTTAAATAGTAGTGCTAAGCTTATTATAGCCTCTGAATTGTCCCTTCTTTGAGTTTGGAATGCTGCCAGCTTACTCATTCGGAGCTCAAGAGTATGATCTCATATACCCCTACCGACATTCTCATGCATTGCAGAATGTATAATTGTTATCTTTTTGTTTGGGACTTTATATTACAAAATTTTAAAGATTCTATCCTATTTCATTATCATTAAACAAAAAATTGTGCTGTGTATTGTGATACTTGATCATCTTCTAGAATCCTTCTGTGAATCTAATAGAAGACCTCCTGAATCCAGTGTCACTTAATCCTTACTTCTCTGTTCAAATGAAGGGGAACCAGGCAGAAACGTTAGTTTCCTTTATTTTCCTTCCTGAGATATAAGGAAATCATCTGAGATATGAGGAACATGGGCTTGGCCTGGCGCCTTCTTCAAGCTTGCTTCTCTACAAGCTCCATGACGTACAGACCTGGGGTCTTGCTGGTTAGGCTCTTGATGTGTAAAGCTCAGCTTGTATTCATTACTGTGCTGTTGTTTTAACCAGCTCTGACCTCCTCAAATGGTCCAATACTAATTAATTGACATATGTTATAGTTTGTGCATAAGCAACTGTGGTTTTTTACCTGTAAATTATCACTAAAATGTATATGTTCACTATTCTTTATGTCATGTATCAAGAGTTCCTTTGGTGCCATCCCTTTACTTTGTAAGCAGGGCTAAGTTACTTCACTGAACGTGAGGCTCTCAATTTAAAATCACATCTTTATTAACTATAGTACACATCTATATTGTGAGATACAGAATGGTTGTGTAGAAAGGAAATCAAGACACCTGGGTCTAGAATTAACTTTGCCATCTACTAGTGGGGGGATATTGGGCAAGTCACTTATCCTATCTGCATCTCAGTTTCTTCATCAGAAAAATAGAAATAATCATGCTTCCTTCTAGTTTTTAAACCAAATGATATAATGTAGGTGAAAGCATGTTTAAGCTCTTCAGTATTGTGCACAGGCAGCTGTTAGTGGTCTTTATAAAGGAAGATCTGAGATAGAAGAAAGCACTGTTGTGTATAGGAGTAGAGGTTTTGGAGTGAGACTGACCTGGGTTTAACTTTCAGCTCTGCTGCTTACTAAGCTCTGTGTCCTTGGCAGGTGTCTCGCCCAATTCCTTCTTTTTATAGAGAAATAGAAATTCTTCATGGGGTCTGTATGAGGACTGAATAACCTAATGTATATAAAATATTTAGGGGAGTTTATGAACTTAGTAAGTATTCAATAAATGGTAGGTTGGATAATGATTGTGATGATCGTACGAAAATTCAAAAGTTTTGGCTCAGTGTTCTTAAACTAAGGAGATACATCTATGGGAACATAGTCATTTAAACATCAGTTTAAATCTATATAGCTCTGCTCCCCTGAAATTGCTTATTCTAAACTATATATTTTTTGTAAGAGCCCTCAGAGAAGTGATTCTCTTTCCCTTCTCTAAATTGAGTATCATTACCTCAATACTTGAGAGATTGTTAATGAGACATCTCCCTACTTCCTGTGTGCTCCTAGGGAATTTTTTTAACATTTTTAACTGTGAAATGCAACATATATACAGAAAAGTGATAAATTTCAAAATACAGCTTAACAGGTAGTTATAGAGCAAATTTCAAAGTATAGTATGAGTTACAGTTCCACAATTTCAGGTATTTCCTTCTAGCTGTTCTATATAATGATTCAGTAGTCATAATCATTTGTTAAATTCTAACTTCTCCGTTAAAACTCCTCCCTCTCATTTGATCATTTTCTCAGGCTTCAGGGACATTTGGGCAATGTCCATTCTAACTTCTTCATGTTGAAAAGGGGTGTCGACATTATGGGGAATGCAACTGGTTGATGTTCTAGGAGAGACTGGACCTCTAAGTTTCAGAGCTTATCTGGCATAGGAACAATCTGGAGGTTTTAAGTTTCTGGAAAATAAACCTAATAAGTAAAACTTTTATAGAGTCTTAAATAGAGCCCTGGGTTTTCTTTAGGGTTTTCCAAGAAAGTTGGTTGGGGCTTGATATACCATGGCAATTTGTGATATCTAACTGAAGCTTACTTACATAAGTGTAACCACTAGAATGAACTCTTGACTCTATTTGAAATTTCTTAGCCAGTGAAACCTTATTTTGTTACATTTCTTTTCCCCCTTCCTTTTGGTTAAGAAGGCATCATCAATCCCATGATGCCAGGGCCAGGCTCTACCTGGGGGTCATGTTCTACGTTGCCAGGGCGACTTACATCTCCTAGGCAAATTTGATTAAAAGATTTTGTGTATCCAGGAAAGTGAGTGATTATATTAAGCCTTGCTTTGTTTTTTAATCGCTACAAGCTGATATTTCTGAGAATAAAAAGGGGATAAACAAGATGAAGAATAAAAATAAAGGAAACAAAAAAAAATCTAACTACTTCAATATCTGATGACAGAATCATCTACCTCAAAGTTATTAGTGTTCCTTTACAAAAATGGGATTGTATTTTTTACTTGGTTGTTAAGATTAACACTAGCCCTTCCTTTGAAATTTGACATAAATTTTGCTAAGAAAATTTGCTAGCTAAAATTTGCTAATCTCCTCAGTCTTGTCATTGTTAGGATGTTCATATTCTGTTAAGCATGCCTTTTCTGTTACGTTTCATGCATAGAGTGCTGGTTATGGTGTTAAAGAGAAAATACAGTGAGGTCATAATTTCTCCAGAGCTAAAAGTTAGTGAATAAGAAAGAAAAGTAAAAAGTGAAATGGTAAATGGTCAAAGAATAGCGAGTTTCCTGTTCAGTATTCTGTATGTTCCTGGAGAATCAGGATAAGATAAAAAGACAAGCAGCCAAGAGAAGCAAAATTGGTAACAGAATGAGAGGAGCCAAACATGTCAACTTAGCAAATGAGATGCTTAAATGATTTTGCAAGATCAAAGCAAATAACATTTCTATATCTGGGTTTTGTTTGTTTCCTTTTAGAAAAGGCTAATGAAATCATATTCCAGATGGGGGTTAATGTCCAGTCTTGATGGCTGGAGGCAATGCTTTCAGCATGATTACCATATCATGCCACTACTCTTAAAAGATGAAGCCTCTACAGTGGCTTCTGTTTGCTGAAGGTGAGCTTGAAAACTGGAGGTCTTTTCTGAATAAATATGCCCATGGGGACACATCTAATGTGCCATCACCTGCAACCAAACCAGATATGCACTGTTTCTGAGATGTTTGCCCTGGAGAAAAATAAATACATAAAGATAGACCTTTAGTTTTCCTTTGCTGCAGTGCTGAGAAGTAGCACAAAATTAGAATCACTTATATGGAAATTCAGAATTTTCCTTTATATATGCAACTTCACTGCATATATATAAAGGTGAAAAATTGAACTGATATCTGGCAGGTTGTTTGGGAAATTTCTCCTAAAAGAAAACTGACTTGCTAGAATTTAAATATTCTATTACTGATTGATAAAATGTGCTACACACACTTGCTGGGGGTTTAAATTAAAACAATTGTATAGCCTTTTGCCTGCTTGCAGTGTGGCTACGTGTAGCCATTAGGCTGAGACTTAATAAATCACCAGGGTATGTCATGTGAAGCATTACATGGCATATTCTTGATGTGCTAAGAAATCTCATTGCCATGTGGGATACTGACACCCCTGAAGTAAACCACAACTGCTTTGCAAAAGTTCGTCTCAGAAGCAGTGACTGTTCAAATGAACAGAGCAGGATTCGTGATAACTCTGACTAAAATGAGCTGCCCTAAACTCAAATGTTGATGGTTTTATAGATATTGATACCATGTTAACTACCTCTGCTAATGTTGAATCTCAAACAATAACAGACACCCTTGACATAGGTCTGTTATGAGCACAGAGGAATGGGAAGAAAAGTTGCCAAAGCTGAAACATCCCAGGAGAAAAGAAACATAAACAGCCCTGGCAATCAGTGATCCATGATATTGCAATAGTCGGAATGACTAAATATGTTTGTGAACTACAAAAGAACCGTCAGAATTCAGTCCAATGTTAAACAAAGAAAAACCAGAGGCGTTTTAGATATGACTAGAGTTCTATGTGATAAATGTGCCTTATTTGGCCCAACAGACATTTCAGGAGCCTTTCTAAGAATCAATTTGTAGTCCAGGCTTTCCCTTTCATTAGCTTTTGTAATCCTTGACAATGCCTGTGGATCCCTTATCTGTACAGTTAGGTGATTGGATCAGATGGCTTCTGAACCATCAGTTCTACAGTGTCAGGTTTAGTGGCTTGCAGGAACTGAAATGGCATTTGAAACCTTTATAAACTCAACTATCTAAATCATGAATTACAGAGAAAGAGACTCTATTCTTCAAAAAGTTGATGTTACCACACTGTTGAATTTGAAAATTATGAAGACAGCTGTTTAAGTGGTTCTACATACACTCCAGAAAGAAACATTTTCTTTGGAAAGCACCCAACATTTTTTGATAACTGTATATATTAATTTATTACCAGGATAAACTATTGGTATGCTAAATAAAGTCAGATAATAAAAAAAAAAAAACCGTAGCAGGATTTTTCAAGGAATTTGACAAGCTGATTTTAAAATTTATGTGGAAGTGCAAAGGTTCAAGAAAAGCCAAGGCATTCTTGAAGAACAACAAGGTAGAAAGTCTTGTTCTACCACATATCAAGATTTATTATGAAGCCAGAGTACTTAAAACAATGTAATATTGGTGCAGGGGTTGACAAATAGGCCAATGGAACAGAATAAAGAACCCAAAACCAGATGTACACCTATGCGGAAATTTGGTATATGACAGGTAGCATTGCGGATCAGTGGGGGAAAGGATGAACTCTTTAATAAATGATATCGGGAAAATTGGTTATCCATAAAGAAAAAAATAAAGTTAGATTCCTTTCTTATATCAAACACAAAAATCAGTTCTGGGTGTATTGAATAGTTTATACTTTTAGAAGAAAGTATAGTTCAGTATTTCTCAACTGGCAGTACCTCCATCTAGGGAGCACTTGGAAATGTATAGGGAGTTGGGGGCTTGTTATCATAATAGAAGGATTGCTAAAGACATTTAGTACCCAGGGTCCGGGTGTACTAACTGTGAGACACAGCCCCACATAAGGAATAATTGTCCTGCCCCAAATGCCAGTAACCTCCTCCCTCACAAAGAAACACTGATACAGAATTTCTCTGTGATCTTGGGATAGGGGAGTATTTCTCTAAAGAAACACAAGAAGCACCAACCATAAAGGTACAGATTAATAAATTCAGTAACATTAAAATGGAGTGCCTCTGTTTGCCAAAAAGCACAGTAAAGTAAAAAGACAAGCAACTAAGTGGAAGAGCATATTTGTCACATTGACAATGTATTAGTATTCAGAATGTGCAAACTTCCATATACCAATACAGAAAAAGACAAACAATCCAGGAGAAAAATGGACAAAAGGTATGAAACAAGGATTTCACAGAAGAGGAAATCTGAATAACCAATAAACATATGAACAGATGCTAAACCTCATTAGTAATCAAGGAAATGCAAATTAAAACCCTCAATGAATTTTTTAAAAATACACAATTCCATTTTACATCTGCTGGATTGGAAAAATATTTTAAATTAAACATTACTAAATGATAGTGAGGATATGGAACCCTTAGACTTCTGATGGGAATACGTATTGGTACAACCAGTTAGAGAAACAATTTGGCATTATCTAATAACTTTGAACATGTGTATACTATACAACTCATTGATTCCACTCTTAGAAATAGACAAAGAAACTTGCACATGCCTATTATAAAGAAAGTTTATAGCAACATTGTTCAGAGTAGCAAAAAAAACAAACAACAGATGTTCATCAACAGTAGTATGGATATATTGTGGTATGGTTACACAATGAAATACTATGCAGCAATGAAAATTAACGACCAGCTGCAGGAAACAATGTGGAAGATTCTCAGGCACATAATTTTGAGTAAAAAGAAATTGCAGCAGGGAGCAGAGGAGGGGAGGAGGGGATGTTATTGCTTAATGAGTTGCAGAGTTTCTGTTTGGGGTGATGACAAAGTTTGGTAATGGATTGTGGTGATGGTAGCACAATATTGTGAATGCAATTCATATCACTGAATAGTTCACATGAAGTGGTTAAAATAAGAAGTTTTGTGTTGTATATGTGTTACCACAATAAAATTTTTAAAAAATGCAGAAAAATTTAATGATACCAATTTGTATAGTTCAAAACTAAGCAAAACTAAAATGTACATTGGGGATTCTCATATATGGGTAAGTAATGCAAAGGGATATTTAAAAGTTCATGACAACTGTAACCCATAACATTCTTTGAAATTTGTTCCAACTACTTGTTAAATTGTACTTTGAAAGTTATAGTTTTTCTATATACATGTTATATTTCACAATTTAAAAATTTAAAAAATAAAGTTCATGATAGTGGTTATCTCTAGGTGAAAGGCAGAGTGATGGGTAAGGAAAGGCAGGCAGGGAGCTTTACTGGAACTAGTAACTTCTATTTCTTTTAGGTGGATGGTAGGTTCACAGGTGCTTATTTTATTATCATGCCTCATAACTTATGTATATACTAAGTATTGTCTATGTATAAGTTACATGCAAAATATAACTTGCATGCCTTAAGCATTTTGTATCTCCCAATTAAAGAACAGAGAGGGAGTCTCCCCTTCTGAAACCTTCAGGCAAGGGCCTGCAGAAGAGATTAAAGCTCTCTTAAACAACTGTATTCCTTCACACTAGCAGTGTTTGTTACCCTTGAAGGCCCAGTTCTCCCTGGTTTCCTCATCCTGAGAACCATGGAGCCAACAGCAGGCTGCAAATGACAGTGTGGTTCTTCCCCAGCTAGGTCAGGAGTATGGGAATAAGCACTCCCTCTCTTATGATCAAGGGTATGCTCAATCACTGAGCCTGCCAACATGGTCATGGGATAGCAATTGAAATAACTAGGAAAAGGATGCCTAGACTGCCACAGCAGGAACATTTGGGGATATTTGAAAATGGAGAGTAGGAGGATGGACAGAAAACACTGTCCTAGTAGAAGAGAGACTGAGTTCCTTTCTAATGGCATCAACCACGAGATCATGTGACCCTAGGCAATTCCCTCCCCTTCCCCAGTCTCAAATCCCTCCTCGGTCCTCTTCAGTGTTGAACTAGAATGCGCTTTAAAGTTGCTTCCAACCTGAAAATTCCAAATCTAAGTCCACATGAGGGAAAAAAAATTGTTGGCATATTTACACTCCTAGTCTCCCATTTGGTGAATAGTTAAGCTCCCATCTATCAATCAAAGCTGTTGAAAGTGAGTTGACTCTCTGATAGTTCGGAATAACAAACCCACATGTATCTATAGATGGCCATTCTTTCAGAAGAAACTCCCATTTACACAATTAGCCTGGAGAGTATAAATAGGAGTATAAGTAATGTCCTCCAAGCTTGTGCTGCATATCCTTGCTCCTCCAGACTGCATTTGATTACAGTGGTTCCCATCTTTGTACATCGCCCTCCTTATATGTTCCTCACACACACATTTTGGGGAAAAAACTTTCTTTGCAAAGTTTTCCCCGCCTAACCTCCCTTACCTCTACATTTTTCCTGTATTTTATAACAACCACTATAGCTACCAGAAGCGACTTCCATGAGCAAAATGTCCTTTGTCCTTTGGGGGATAAAGTAAAGGTTAAATTAAAGTAATAGCTGTCTATAGAACTGGCTAGAATGAGGGAAGGCCTAGGCAGCACTTTTGCCAGCTCCTACTCACTTTTATTCCTTCCCAATTTTTGACTCCCTTCCACCCATCTGGGTAGGGGTACTGAGTTGTGAACCACTCAGAGCTCCTGGGAGGTTTCAGGTAGTGAGGTGGGAATGAAGTAACCTAACTTCCTCATGTAGTAACTTCCCCTGGTCAGAAAAGGTTTAAGCCTCAAAATTGGAACTGGAAAGGAAATCTAAAATGTACAAACTGCTTTTTCACCACTCTACCTTTCTTTGAAACCTAGCCTTGATTAAAATAATCTTTTGCTCTTAGCACTTTTTTCCCTTGAACTATAATGTTTTCTTTTCTTTTGTTATGTTTTTCTTAGAAGCACTTTTGAGGAACTGATTTTCTAAAGGAAAAAGAGAACCATGTGTTACTCTGGGTGAGTCACTGTTCTTCAGTCAAGGCTGGTGAGAATCTCAAAGACTAACAAAGATTGCCAAGGGTGGCTGCAGTCCAGTACCCAAATGCTCACATAATTTGCCCCCCTTTCCATTTTACAGTGAAAATAATCAGTGACGAGAGTAGGAGGGGGATTTATGCGAATAAATAAGATACTGTCTTACAGCCAAAGCGACATTCAGATTCTCAGCTGGCAGAGGAATTGTTGAGCCTGATCCATAGTGAAAGCATGAGCAAACTGCTAAATGGAATGCAAAGAGAACCCAGGGCTTAATCTCCATTCCAGTGGGTCTACAGAGGAGTCTCAGAGCAGTACTATTCCTGGAAGGCAGAGTGCTTACCCACAGCTGCCCCAACCCCAGCATGAGAAATTCAGGGCCTCCAAGGCTGTGCCAGCATCCTGGCTCTTATTTCTGCAGCCCATTTGCTTTGGTAAAATAAGAGTGTACACTACCTATCCATGAAAGGGTGACTCTGAAAGTGATTTGTAAACTGTGAAGTGCTAAGGAACTTCAGGTGGCCCTGACATTCATCCATTTCTGTTGTGTACTGCACTCTATCAGTTGTCTTTTCTCATTATTGGACAAAAACCACAGAATTTTGTGGTGAGAGGTCAGGCCCTGTTTATAATCAATCATGCATGAGTCCCAAGGCATAGAAGCATAAATCAGTCTTAATTCTAGATCTCCCTGTCTACACCTAGGGAGCATTTGCTGCTCAGTGACCTCAGAAAAGATGTCATGGAATGGTCAAGAAATGACCCTAAGAAAGCTCATGGTGGAAGGAGGAATAGCTTTAAAGCTTTTTGCAGGAAAAACTCAATTTCAAAATGCTATTATTACTTCAGCACTGAAGTAAAAGCCCTAGGGTTTATACAGCCTTTGATTCTGTCAGATAATTGATGACTCCTCACAACTCTGTTCTGAAGTAAGAAGACGGTTGTGATGTAGTCATGATGTAGTTGCTGTACCCAGTGCTGAGGTTCTGCCCAGAGTGACTAAACAGCAAGATCAGAGAGTTGACCCCATCTACCTGGGTCAACCTGGGCTGTATTAAAGGACTTCCATCTCTGGCTAGCCTCTCACCCAGGCTCTACATTTAGTAAACAAAGGAACTGGAAATTTGTGATAAAATTAAATTTAAAAAAAAACACAAGAACTTCATTATTCCATTCACCCATCTGCCCACTGTTTATTTTTGAGTGTGTGCTTAACAGCACTTTCCAGAACAGAGTAATCCCTATGTAGAGACATAGGCAACTGTAATACCAGGGCATGGGGGGAAGGAACATTGCATTCCTTCCCTTCCCAGCCTCCTTTTCCCAGAAACCATCCAGCTGACAGGTGCCAGAAGAGAAGAAATGTTAACAAATGTTAGTTTCCAGCCCCAAAGATGCTGGCACAAAAGGGAGACAGAATGAGGCAGCTCATAAAATCCTTCAACTGAGGGATGTAGCAAGACCTATCTAATTACACAAGATTAAAAACGGTTTAACTTGTTGAGAATGTGCTACATGTGAAATGAAATAAAATGGTATCTCTGGCACCCTGTAATGATACTGTATTGGGAGGAAAGCACAAAGAGTTTGTTCACACTATCACTAACATGAGTTTTTCTCATCCAAAATTTTAGACACATCTGGTTTTAATATGGTGGTTTAAGTGAAGTAAGTTAACTTTTCACCCACTGTTCTGGCTCTCCTTTTCTTTATTCACTGTACAATTCTGTTTGTGTTGGCATTGTCCTTTTCTCACCCATCCCTCCCCAGGCCAACAGAGGATTGTATTGAGAAACTTCGCTTATCTCTGGACTCTTGATTCTTTTACTGTTCAGATAGCACTAACAATTTTAAAAGCAAGATTAGTCTTTGTTTCAGCTAAATTCAACATTTTAGCTTTGTTCTTCTGCTTCATTTATTAAACTACCAACACTGAATAAGAACACCCTAAGTAATCAATGAGTTACAAGACATCCTGGGAAAATTAAGGAAAGATAATCTCAATTCTCTTAGCTAGAATGCTCAGGGATTCTGGTATCTGCCTAACCGGTTTCTAGCTAACACAGTATAATTGACTGTTTTATATGTTAAGTGTGTTGGGAAAAAAAAAACAACAAGAAAACCTTTGGTGATTGTATATTGAAGCCCTGCAAGGAGGTGTATTTCCTATGAAAGCAAACGTTTTAAACTACAAAACGAGATTCGTTTTACACATCTTTTTTTTTTCAAAACAGAAAAGGGGCTTTACTCCCCCACACCCAGAGAATAGATAGTAGGATTTTGCAAATGGCTATGATTAAAAGCCAAAGTTTGAAGTTTTTTATATAGAAATCTTAACTAACTTTTCTGAAACTTTTTTAAGGTTAAAAAAAAAAAAAAGAGCTTGACCCACGGGACTTTTGAAAACAGCAAAAATTTGAAACTCCAAGCTGTTAGGGATTGTCTACTCTGATTACAAGGTACAATTTAAATTGTGCTCCATATTACCTCTTTTTAGGACCTTTTCTTGTTTTCTGAATTCTCTCTGGATCACAGATTGTAGTTGGAAGGGAGAGGAGCGTGAATGATCTACAGGTCTGCTGAAAGGTGTAAAGTCTTTCAAGGTGGCTTCTGATTATCTTTCCTCTGTGTGAAAGCAATCCAACAGGGAACTTCTGTAGCAAATGCCTTAATCCCAAGCAATGACTAATCATGGGACATTTCATGCCCTCTGACAGGCCAATAGTGGTGATGGTTTTTGGCAGCTGTACCTTTCAATGCCTGGAACACCATATGGGTGTCAGTCTGTGTAGGGCTGGTGCTTGTTGTGGCACCATTAAGATTGGTGGCACCATTAAGGAGCTGGCAAGAATTGCTATCTATAGCCTTGACCTAAGAGGAACAGCATTGCTTCTACATACTATGCACAAAGCCTTGTTAGGTTTCTATAAAGTTCTCTGTAATGTATTAATAGATTACTATTTCAAAGTGGCCAGGGAATTTCAGTACTCATTTACTGACTACTGCTATATATGGACACTGTTCTGGAGATGCTGAGATGAATCAGAGGTGCTCCCTGCCTATAGTGTGAAAAAGAAATAATTACAAGAGAGACCTTTGCAAAGAGCTTTGTGAGTGTAGAGAAGGAAATGACTCATTCTTTCAGGAGGTGTCAGAAAAGTTTCACAGAGGAGATGAAATTTGAGCTGAATCTTAAAAGATGGGTAGGATTTCACCAGGCAGACAGGAGAAGGGGAAGAGAATTCCAAATGAAGGGAACAGCATATGCAAAAGCTCATGAAAACATGTTGGAGTGTTCTTTTTTACCTTCACTTGAGAAGGCAAATATAAGTTGTACTAATGTTGAGTTTGGATATTTTTTCTCATGATTACATTGCCATTTTAAAATACAGGACATGATTTTTTTTATTAAATTCAGTTTTATTGAAATACATTCACACATCATACAATCATCCATGATATACAATCCACTGTCCACAGTATGATAACATAGTTATGCGTTCATCACCACAATCTATCTCTGAACATTTTCCTTACATCAGAAAGAACCAGAACAATAATAAAAAATAAAAGTGAAAAAAGAACACCCAAATCATCCCCCCATCCCACTGCATTTGTCCTTTAGTTTTTATCCCCATTTTTCTACTTATCCATACACTAGATAAAGGGGGTGTGATCCACAAGGTCTTCACAATCACACTGTCACCCCTTGTAATCTACATTATTATATAATTGTCTTCAGGAGTCCAGACTGCTGGGTTGGAGTTTGGTAGTTTCAGGTATTTACTTCTAGCTATTCCAATACATGAAAGCCTAAGAGGTGTTATCTGTATAGTGCGTAAGAATGTCCACCAGAGTGACCTCTCGACTCCATTTGAAATCTCTCAGCCACTGAAACTATTTTGTCTCATTTTGCATCCCCCTTTTGGTCAAGAAGATACTCTCAGTCCCACAATGCCGGGTCCACATTCATCCCCGGGAGTCATACTTTGCATTGCCAGGGAGATTTACACCCCTGGAGTCGGGTCCCACGTAGGGGGGAGGGCAGTGAGTTCACCTGCAGGACATGATATTTTAAGGCAATGATAAGAAAAGGCCTGATAGATTTGAAAGTTATCCTTATTAAGCTGTGATGCTTATCTAGTGTCTTGCACATAGCAGGCCTTCAATAAATGCTTGCTGAATGATAAGTCTCATATCTCCTTCCATATATAAATTACTATAATTTATAATTTTATACTTTGTAAGCTCTATCAGGGATCAGCTTACAAAGCAAAACTTCTGCCTGTGAGTTAGGAATGGGTCACAGTTGTGATTTCTGCATCACCCCCAGCCTCCTGTACTCTTAAAAGTCTTTCTCTGCCACTGAACTTTAACTGTGTTTATGAGAAACAGGGATAACCAGCTTTGCTTTGAGTCCTCGGTAATGTGGATTTCTACTTGGAGAGCCTGTATAGAATTGAAATCCAAAAAAATGCCATTTGAATGGCACAGTCCGCATGTTGATGACATAGAGAATGATGTCATAGGAACTTTGGTGATACTGGCTAATATAGATAGGTACACCTCACATTTTAAATTTTATGGTAGAAACTAAACATGATTGATCAAACCCTTTATATGGCAATAATAAAGATATGAGTTTTCTGCACTGAATAGCCTTGACAGCATAATATGCTCCTGCCTATTCTTTTTTTTTAAGAAAGTGAAGATAAATTTTTATTATTTTTATAAATTATTCAGTAACCTTTAGGGCAGTAATAAATTTTTGCCTTGAAAATCACCAGGGAATAGACGACAGAGAATGCAGTTAGATATAAACCATTTGCAAATTATATGTAAGTATACTTGTAACCCTTTGATTGGGTGTCTAGATCCAGTCTTTGGGGAAATTCCCATCCGGGAACATTGTTTCACTGTGAATCTAAAACCTATCAAAACTCTCCTTCAGTTCCAAACCTCAGCAGCCATGTGACTGATTGTTTCAGGGCTGATTTCTGAAGATACATGGTTCTAGTGGTCAGAATACAAGGCCACAGAATGTAATATCTTTCAGCCTTGAACTGCACTGGGTAAATTCATTCCTCAAAGGTTGTTGAGTGCCTGTTTTAGCCAGGCACTGTTCTAAGAATACAGAAGTAAATAAGACAGCTACATCCCTTCCCCCACCCTTGGCACCCCCAGTCTAGTGCAGTGGCTCATAATCTCTTGGGTCATGATCCCTTTTGAAAATCTGATTCAGACTGGCCTTACATTACTTAAATATTATGGTGGTGACTTCCCATTTACCCAAAGAAAGGCAAGAAATTTTATCCCTGATGAATGGATTCTTGTTCAATCCAGCGTAGGAGGTTATTCTTTCTAGACATTAAGCTTTTTCTCTTTTGGAGCCTGTGGCATGATAGAAAGAACATGGGCCTTTGAGCCAAACAATTTGGCTTCTGATCCTTTTCCTAGCAGTGTGACCTTGGGCAATTTCCCTGATCTCTCAGAAGCTCAGAAAAATCATCCCCCAAATGATGATCCTCATCTATGCTTTGAAAGGTGACTGTGAAGATTGAAGGAATCAATGCATATAAAGTGTCTACCACAAGGTCAGTGCTCCAATCAGTGTTGGTGAGAAAGCTAGATTTTGAACCCAGGTCTTTCTGACTCAAAAACCTCACAAAAGCTCTCAAAATACTGGATTATATTTAAGTCTCACCAAAATGTCATAAGGGAGGGAAGATACAACACAGCTGAAGAAACAAATGAATAGAAAGGGAGAAATACACTAATTTGTTTAGAGACTCCAGGACATCTGTGGCAAAGCTGACACCAACTCAAGTCTCAGTAGCCTTTCCCAGCTCAGACCACTCAGCATGTTTCCCTGTGCAATTACATTCTTTCCTTCTATAAGCACTTCCTGATTACCACTGTGTGCCCAGGTTGGTTGTAGGTGCTTCTGGTAATTTAAAAGACATGATCATTGACTTCGAGGAATTTTTAGTCTAGTGGGGAGGCAGAAGCTTAAGGAAAAATTACACAAGGCAAAGCATAAACAACTACCAAGTAACCTAGTCCCTACTATTTATACTATCTAAGTGCTGTGACCTCAAGGGTATGACTTCTCTTTGTTTAATTACAACTTTTATTATTTCCAACAGTACTAAGATTTTTAAATTCTAATACATAGTTTAGTCGGTAAGCCTTTTTTGGAAACAAATTGTAAATTGTAGTTTCCATGGTGTCATTGCTATAGTTTATGCCCACGTCAGCTTTTGCCTAGACCATGGCAGTTTTCTCATTCACTCATTCATTCATTCAATAATTAGTATGTGCTTACTCTGTGCCATACCCTCGGAAATCCAGTAGTGATGGTGGACATGAATCCTGCCCTTAAGTGCTTACATTTTAGCAAGGGAGATAATATTAAAGAACTTAATTACCAGAATAACTATTGGAATGCAATTGTGCTAACTGTTACCAAGTAGAAGCAGAGAAGTCATGAGAAAGACAGAAAGGTACCATCATCAGGGGAAGCATCTGAGAGACTTCCATGAGGAAAATCAAAGCTGAGCTCTGAAGGCTGAGTTGAGGCAACTAGGCAGAAAGCCTGGAAGAAAAGCTTCCCTGACAGAGGAAACACCCCGTGTGAAGTCCCAGGCGAGAGTAGAGCAGTGTACCTTTGAGGAACTGAATGAGAGACAGTAAAAATGGAACTGGGAAATCCAGGGACAGAAAATGGGATCAGAGAGGTAATCAGGGGCCAATTATTGTAGGATCTCATAGGTTATGGCAAGGACTTTGACCTCTGAGCAACAAGTGCAATGGGCAGCCATGGAAGGGAGAACCAAGATTAGAGAAGGGTAGGTGTGCACGTACGTGATGTGTGTTGTGTGTGTGTGTGTGTCTGTTCACTCTGGCATTTGTGTAGACAAAGGATTAAGAGAAGCACAAGTGGAACTAGAGAGACTAGTTAGGAGGCTCTTGTGATAGTCTAGATCCCAAACACATTTTGGGAGGTGGAATCAAAAGGCTTGTGGGTGGATTAGATATAGGGAATGAAAAAGAGGGAAGTGTCATGGAGGACTCCAAGGTTCTTTCTTGGGCAGCTGGGTGGATGGTTGATTGATATAGGGAGCTCTGGAAGAGGAGACGGTGTGGGTGAGGACGGGAGTATCAGTTCAACTCAACAGATCTCTCTGCCTCCAGTTTTTTCCCTCCCTAGACCATCCTTCATATAATGCACCTTTAATCACGTTATTCCCCTGCTCCAAATACACACACACACACACACACACACACACACACACACACACACACACACACACACACCATATAACTTCCCTGAGCTTATAGGTCCAAAATTCTTACCAAAGTACACAGGATCCTTCAAGAGTAGACCTAATCTGTTTCTCCCACTACATCTGCCCTACCCTTGCCCTGACCCATGCTTCCAGCCATGCCTTTGCCCAAGATATTCCTTCTACCAGGTATGTCCCTCCTCCCATTTGACTGCTTGATGAAATCCTACTCTTACTTCAAACTCCAATTCCCATATCATCTGTCTGTGAAGTCCTCCCTGATCTCCCCTCCCCTCTGTAGTTAATCGTTCATTTCTCTGAGATCCCACCATACCCAGCACATGTCTGAGACCTTATCACATTGCACTGTTATTCATTTACTTACCCATCTCTCCAACTAAACTAAATGCAATGGCAGAAACTGTGCCTGATTCTTCTCTCCATTCCCAATTCCTATCACTAGTGCCTAGAAACAACTAGGTATTCAAATATTCAGAAAGGACGATGGTGGTGATGCTGCTGGTTATGATGATGATCATGCTGATGATGAAGGAGAAGAAAAGGAAGAGGAGAAGAAGAAGAAGAAGAAATAGTAAGAGCAAACACTCATAGAATGATTGCTATGTCCCAGGCACCATTCTAGATGCTTTACATGCATTTACTCATCTATATCCTCACAACAGTTGTATTATTATCCCCATTTCACAGATGGTCTGCCCAAGTTTACAGGGTTAATAAGTAGCAGAGCCAGGATTCACACCCAGACAGGCTGGCTGTGGAGTCTGAGCTCTTCATCACTCCACTACACAGCCTCTTATTTGTTTTTGCTCAAATGATCGGCTGTTGCCTTTCAGACTTTCTCTCCAGCAGGGAAGTCTTCATTTCTTTGCATCCCACTGTTTCTCTGACTGTTATTTACCTGGAAACAGGAAGCTGGTTTGATGATTTCACCAGGGAGTGGGAATTGCTCTTCTAAAACTAGAGGCTACAGCAGGAAGAGAGCTACAGAAACACCTCCGGCAGCACCCCCCTCCATCTTTTGCTTTTCTCTGACTACCTCACTCTTCAAGCACCTGCTTCCTTAGGTAGGGGGAGCAGCAGCCTTAGGAGGAAGCCAGAATGTCTTCCTCTCTCCTCCAAGTCTTACTTTTCTACCCTACTTGGCTGCCAGCTCCTCCTGGCACTCCAACCGCCATGCTTTTGAAGCCTGGGAGCTAGGCTTTGCTAACTCCTGTGAATTCCAGTTCACACACAAGCTCAAATTGAGTGCTTTTGCCCTGTAATGCCCTAATAGGGCCTGTCTCATTTTGCTCTTCCTGTTTTTTGCTGTGTTGAGTTGGGTTGGGTTAAGGGAGAGGAAAGTTTCTCATTTTTCATCCGAGAGAGAGAGAGAGAGAGAGAGAGAGAGAGAGAGAGAGAGAGAGATCCCTGCTCTTCTACTCTGAGATAGGCCTAGTTCAGCTCCAGATTCGAGTCTTCACCCCCACCTCCCACAGGCTAATATAACAAATAGAAAGAGAAGGTGACAACTGCACAGTTGTGTTCATTCCTCTACTTTGCTTTCCCTCACATTTAGGGACTTGGTTTTGTGCTGTTTTGTTTATATTTTGAAAATGTTTAGAAGAATAGAGGTGGTATAGGATAAAAGCATGGTTCCTGGAGTCAGATACATCTGGGTTTGGATTCTGTCTCCACCACTTTCCAGCTATGTGACCCAGGCAAGTTATTGAACCACTCTTTGCCTCAGTTTCCTCATCTGTAAAATGAAGCTAATATAGTACCTACCTCATAGAGTAGTGTTAATGAGTCAATACATGTGAAACACTTAGAACTGTACCTGGTACATAGTAATTGCTCAGCAAACATTAGCCATTAATATTTTTTAAATACAGTATAGTAGCAATGAAGAATATAACAAACACACATATTTTCACCACTCAGAATTAATGTGTGTTAAGATTTTGTCTTAGCTTCAAGTCATTTTTTTAGAAAAAAAATTATTACAGATAGGGTAACTATTCTGTGACCCTCATCCCCAGTACTGTTTGAATCCTGATCCCCCAAAGACATCATCATCATGAATTTTATGTGTGTCTTTCCAGTTCATTTGGGAATTTTGGGGGTGGGGGGCAATTTTTTTTTTTAGTTTATACACTATATATATATATAGGATATATATCATTTTGCAACCTGCTTTTTTCATTCAATATTATTTTTGAGATCTATCCACATAGATCTAGTTCAGTCCTTTTAACTGCTCTATAGTATCTCATATGAAAATTTTACATTTTATTTATCTATTCACATTTTTATGGGCATTTGGATTTGCTCTTTTTGCTTCTACAGTAAATTGCAGTGAACATTCTTGTATTTGTTCTTGAGCACATGTGTGAGTTTCTCTAGGCCACAGAACTGCAAATGGAATTGCTGGATCATATAGGGTCTGTACATTTTCAATTTTGCTAGACACTGCAGGCCTGGCAGAGGCAGGATGATACAGTGGTTAAGAGCATGACTTGGGGTCTGGTAGATCTAGGGTTAAGTCCTGGCTCTATTACTTCCTACTCTGTATGACCCTAGGCAAGTCTCTGCAGCTCAGTTTCCCTCTCTGTAAAATGATGATAGTACTTGCCTCATGAGATTGTTGTGTGAATTAAATGAGATACAGTGCTTATGGTGCTCTAGTGACTGAAACATGGTCAGCTATTATTTGTCTTTACTATATTTTGTCACATATCTGCACCTCAAATTTGAGAGTAGACCTTTTATTAAAGTATGGATGTATGAATAGAAAAAATACTAGAAGGACTTTCATTACAATGTTAACCAGTGCTGAAAATATGAGTCATCTTTTTTCTCTTTGTGCTTTTTTATATTTTCCAAGTTGTCTACAAATGAAATGCATTGCCTTTGTAATTAGAAAACAAAATCACAATAAATGCAATTTTTAATCTAAAAAGAAAATAAAGGAACTGAGATTTCTTTTCAGTATTTCCCTCCTGGCCATCAGAGTCACTGCCAAGAATAGTTAAAAAGTCTTAAGGAGTAGCTTTATAAAAGTTTAGAAATGATCTCAATGCTTATCAGTAGAGGATGGGTTAAGTAAAGTATGATGCACTGTGAAAACATCTCCAAGATAATATGGTTAAATGAAAAGAGCAAACACAGGACAGTGTATATAATATTTACATATTGTGTTAAAAATTATATTTTTATTCTTACATATGTAGCCTTTCTCTAAAGAGTCACAAAAAGAAAAAACTAGTAAGGGAACTGAGTGTCTAAGGCACAGCAGGAACTTTTTTAAAAATAAATAACCTTTTCTACCTTTGGAATTTTTTCCTGCAAGTATTTATTTCTTATTCAAATTTATAAAATAAAATTATTTCGAAGTAGCTTAGCTATAATTTATTGGACTTTTTTAAAGTTGCTGTCAGTGTCTCCTCAATTGCCTTAATCCAGTTCCCAAGGTTAGGGGAAGAAAGCTAGGTCAGGGTCACTGATTTACCCTGGCCTCCTGATCCCAGAGCCTGCACTCTTCCCAGCTATGCTGACCCTGCCCCACCCCCATGCAAAAATCTTTCAAAGTTAGCCAAGCACAGAAGGGTGGAAAATGGTTCTAGGAGATAGAAGCAACCTGAGTAAAAGGATGGGTGTATGTGTGTGTCTGTATGCAACTATGAACAATTGTACAGAAATTATAAGGTGGGAAATGGTAGGAGATATAACTAGAGAGGTAGGTTGGAGCCAGGCTATGGAACCAACATTTTATGAGTCATGCTAGGAACTTAGACCCACATATCAAAGAGTTTTCACCAAATAGTTTATAGCAAGGCAATGACAAGATCCAATTTGTATTTTTGAGAGTCTACTTGGGTTGCTCTGTAGAGGATGAATTTGAGAAGAATGTGACAAGACATAAGAAGAACAGCTCAGAAGCTGCTCTAATAGTCCAGTTAAGATATAATGGAAGATTTTGGGTATTCTTTTTGACTTTTATTTTTATTTTGGGAGTAATAAAAATGTTCAAAAGTTGATTCGGTGATGAAAGCACAACTATATGATGGTACTGTGAATAGTTGATTGTACACTGTGTATGATTGTAGAGTATGTGACTATCTCAATAACAATGTATTTAAAAATGCAAGTATGTATAGAACAAGGGATGGAGACAAATCATCCGAAACAAGCTCAGATTATTATGAACCCTTAAAAACTTAACGATACTTTGTAGCTGAGATTGTATGGGGCAGTTCTTCTAATTAACTTCCATGTAAAATGCGATATTTATAAAGGATAAGAAATGTTTTTAAAAGATATAATGGAGGCTCAAATAAAAAGTGTGAGCTAGCCTACCTGACTCCAAGGACCAAATGGTATTTCACCATCCAGCTCACTGCCTGAAGAAATGAACAGTTCAGTTCCTTTGTACCAGCTTTCCCGACACTAACACCAAAAGTATAACCAACAGATACATCTTCATTTACGTTGAGACAAAAAGGAAAAGTCCAACTATTAATAGAACCTCTGGATTCACAAAAACAATTCCTCTTTTTTTAATTTGAGAAGTTTTAGATTTACAGAATAATCATGCAGAAAATACAGAGTTCCCGTGTACCCCCTATTATTAACACCTTTCATTAATGTGGTACATTTGTGACACTTGATGAAAGAATATTATTATACATCTATCTAACTATACCCCATGGTATACTTTAGGGTTGACTGTGTCATACAGTCCTATGGTTTTTTTAAATTCTGGTAACATATATAAAACCTTAATCTTCCCCTTTTAACCATATTCAAATATATAATTCAGTGATGTTAATTATGGTCACAATGATGTGCTTACCATTATGACCATCCATTACCAAAACTCTTCTGTCATCCCAAATAAAAACCTCTGTACAATTTAAGCATTAACTGCGCATTTACTACCCCTGCCCCGGCTCGTGGTAACCTATATTCTAGTTTCTGACTAGATCTATCTAGTCAGAATTTGCTTATTCTGATTATTTCAAATCAGTGAGATCATACAATATTTGTCCTTTTGTGTCTAGCTAATTTCACTCAGCATGACGTCTTCAAGGTTCATCCATATTGTTGCATATCAGAACTTTATTCCTTTTTATGGCTGAATAATATTCCATTGTCTGTATGTACCACATTTTGTATATCCATTCATCTCCTAATGGACCATAGAGTTACTTCCACCTTTTGAGTATTATGAATAAAGCTACCAAGAACATTGATGTACAAATATGTCTGTTCTAGTCCCTACTTTCAATTCTTTTGGGTATATACCTAGAGGTATGATTGCTGGGTCATATGGTAATTCTACACTTAACTTTCTGAGGAACTGCCAAACTATTTCACAGCACCTGCACAGCTGCACCATTTTACATTCCCACCAACAATGAATGACTGCTCCTATTTCTCCACATCCTCTCCAACACTTGGAATTTTCCAGTTTTTGAATAGTAGCCATTTTATTGGATGTGAAATGATATCTGGGATTTTGATTTGTATTTCCCAAATGGCTAAGGATGTTGAGCATGTTCTCATGTGTTTTTAGACCATTTGTATTTATCTTTTGGGAGAAATGTTTATTCAAGTCTTTTACCCTTTTTTAAATTGGGTTGTTTTTGTTTTGTTGTTGATTTTCTTTATATATTTTGGTATAGTAAACCCTTATTGGCTATGTGGTTTCCAAATATTTTCTCCCATTCTGTAGGCCACCTTTTTACTTTCATGATAAAGTCCTTTAAGGCACAAAAGCTTTTAATTTTGATGAGGTCCCATTTATCTATTTTTTTCATTTGTTGGTCTTGCTTTTGGTGTAAAGTCTAAGAAACCATTGCCTAATACAAAGTCCTAAAGATGATATCTTATGTTTTTTCTAGGACTTTTGTACTTATGGTTCTTATATTTAGGTCTTTCATCCATTTTGAATTGATTTTTGTATATAGAGGGAGGTAGGGGGTCCACCATTATTCTTTACATATGGATATTCAGTTTTGTCAGCACCATTTGTTAAAGAACTATTCTTTCCTGATTGAACAGACTTGGCACCCTCATCAAAAATCAGTTGGCCATAGATGTGAAGGTTTATTTCTGAACTCTCAATTCAATTCCATTGGTCTATATATCTGTCCTTGTCCCAGTACCATGATGTGCTGATTACTGTGGTTTTGTAATAAGTTTTAAGATGAGGAAATGTGCGTTCTCCAACTTCATTCTTTTTCAAGATGGCTTTGGCTATTCGGGTCCACTAACCCTTCCATATAAATTTGATGATTGCCTTTTCCATTTCTGCAAAGAAAGCTGTTGGAATTTTGATTGAGATTGCATTGAATGTAAATCACTTTGGATAGAGTTGACATCGTAATGGTATTTAATCTTCTAATCCATGAACATGAAATGTCCTTCCATTTATTTAGGTCTTTGATTTCTTTTAGCAGTCTTGTAGTTTTCTGTGTACAAGTCCTTTTCATCCTTGGTTAGATCTATTCTTAGGTATTAGATTCTTTTACTTTCTCTTGTAAATGGATGTTTTCCCTTGTTTTCTTCTTCAGATTGTTCATTACTAGTGTATGGAAGCATTACTGATTTTTGCACATTGATCCTGTACTCCACCACTTTGCTGAATTTGTTTATTATTTCTAATACCTTTGTTGTATATTTTTCAGGATTTTCTGTATATAGGATCATGTCATCTGCAAATAGGGAAAGTTTCTCTTCTTCCTTTCCAATTCAGATGCCTTTTATTTCTTTCTTTTGCCAGTTGCCTAGCAACAATGTTGAATAACAGTGGTGACAGTGGACATCCTTCTCTTGTTCCTTATCTTAGAGTGAAAGCTTTCGATCTTTCACCATTGAGTGTGATGTTAGCAGCAGTTTTTTCATATATGCTCAATATCATCTTGAAGAAGTTTCCTTCCATTCCTAGTTTTCTAAGTGCTTTTTTTCTATAAGGAGTGCTGGATTTTCTTAAATGTCTAATCTACATCAATTGGGATGAAGTGGTTTCTTTACTTCATTCTATCAACGTGGGATCTTACATTAATTGATCTTATGTTGAACCACACTTGCATACTTGAGATAAATCCTACTTGATCATGGTGTACAATTCTTTTAATCTGCTGTCAGATTAGGTTTGCTAGTATTTTGTTAAGGATGTTTGCATCTCTAGTCATAAAGGATATTGCTCTATAATTTTCTTTTCTTGTTGTATCTTTATCTGGCTTTGGTAATGAGGGTGATGTTGGCCTCATAGAATGAGTGAGGAAGTGTTCCCTCCTCTTCAGTGTTTTGGAAGAGTTTGAGCAGGATTGGTGTTAATTCTTCTTGGAATGTTTGGTAAAATTCACCTTTGAAGCCATCTGATCCTGGGCTTTTCTTAGTTAGGGGGTGGTTTTTAATTACTGATTCAATCTCTGTACTAATTATTGGTCTTTTGAGATCTTCTACTTCTTGAGTCAGTGTAGGTAGTTTTTGTGTGTAGTTTGCATGTTTCTAGGAATATGTCTATTTCATCAAGGTTGTCTAATTTGTTGGTATGCATAAGTTCATAATATCCTCTTATAATCCTTTCTTTTCTTGTGGGGCCAGTAGTAATGTCCCCTTTTTCATTTCTTAGTTATCTATATCCTCATTCATTTTTCCTTTCCTAGTCTAGCTAAAAGTTTGTCAATTTTATTGATCTTTTCAAAGAACCAGCTTTTGGTTTTGTTGATTCTCTATATTGTTTCTAATTCTCTATTTCATTTACCTCTGCTCTGATCTTTGAAATTTCCTTTCTTCTGCTTGCTTTGAGTTTAGTCTGCTTTCTCTTTCTAGGTCCTCCAGGTGTGAGGTTAAGAAAGAGATTTTTATTTGGTGCAGGATATATATTTTCTACAGGTCTCTGATTTGAGATCTTTCTTCTATTTTAATGTAAGCATTTAGAGCTATAAATTTCCCTCCCAGCACTGCTTTTGCTGCATCTCATAAGGTTTTTTTTTGGCGGGGGGGGGGGGGATTGTAATATTTATTTTAGACAATGAACTCCCCAAAGGAAGAAACCAAGAATATAACAAAGAGTATGAACTTTGAGATCAGATAGCCTGTATCTGAATTATAGCTTTATTGTCTGCTACTCATTAATCTGAATACAATATTTAAATACTTTATGATCAACTTCCCTCCGTATTAACTGTGAGACTATAACTTCCCATTAATCTATGAAAAATGCCTATGTAAAGATTCCCATCCATAAAACAGACCAGAGGCCAACATGCACAAGGTGTTCAGAAGTGTTTTCTCCTATGAATAGCATCAGAGGCTATGAATTCATGGGAAACCCCAAGAGTTAGTACATGCTAAATATTCAAAAGTTTGTCGTAACTCCTCACACATAGTGTAGTCATGTGAGATACCATGGAAAAGTATATATTGCAGCATATAACTAGGTAGTTGATCTTCAATGTTTCATAAAATGGACATTCAGAATGTCCTAACTTTATAACTTTATTCCCAACTTCCAAAGAAAAGATAATCTAATGATATGTGTGTGTCAATGTGTGTAAATAAGGGAGGTTGAGCGACAGCTACCGTGTGGCTCAGTGGTTGATGTAGGGTTCTGAGGAGCCAGATGAGCTGCACCCAACATAGCTAAGTGACTAGATGGAAATTCATTAGGGAAATGCTGAACGTGCTTATTCCCATGGCCTGAGATGAACTTTGATTGGGCAAAATCAGTGGAAGAAACTCTGACTGAAGTGAAAACTAAAGGAGAATGACATCTTGGTTTTACTGTTATTTCTCATTTATTTCGCTAGAAAAGGGGAAAGGTATTTTTTATTATTCTAAAAGGTCTTGTATTAATTTTTAAAATATTTTCTTAAAACTCTGATATTAGATCATATACTTGCTCCAGATTTTTTTAGTTTTTTTTTAGTTTTTCTAATTCAGTTTTATTGAGATACATTGATATACCCTACAATCATCCACAGTATACAATCAGTTGTTCACAGTATCAACTTATTGTGCATTCATCACCAAAATCAATTTTTGAACATTTTCATTACTCCAAAAAAATAACAATATAAAATATATAAAAATATATAAAGGGGAGGGGCAAGATGGCAGACTGGTGAGCTGTATGTTTTAGTTACTCCTCCAGGAAAGTAGGTAGAAAGCCAGGAACTGCGTGGACTGGACACCACAGAGCAATGTGACTTTGGGCATACTTCATACAACACTCATGAAAACGTGGAACTGCTGAGATCAGCGAAATCTGTAAGTTTTTGCAGCCAGGGAACCCACGCCCCTCCCTGCCAGGCTCAGTCCCATAGGAGGAGGGGCTGTCAGCTCCGGGAAGGAGAAGGGAGAACTGCAGTGGCAGCCCTTATCGGAAACTCATTCTGCTAATCCAAACTCCAACCATAGATAGACGGAGACCAGACACCAGAGAATCTGAGAGCAGCCAGCCCAGCAGAGAGCAGACAGGCATAGAAAAAAAAACAACATGAAAAACTCCAAAATGAAAGCGGAGGATTTTCGGAGTTCTGGTGAACATAGAAGGGGGAAGGGCAGAGCTCAGGCCCCAGCTCAGGCCCTGAGGCACATATGCAAATCCCGAAGAAAAGCTGATCTCTCTGCCCTGTGGACCTTTCCTTAATGGCCCTGGTTGCTTTGTCTCTTAGCATTTCAATAACCCATTATATCTCTGAAGAGGGCCCTTTTTTTTTTTTAATCCTTTTTTCTTTTTCTAAAACAATTACTCTAAGAAGCCCAATACAGAAAGCTTCAAAGACTTGCTATTTGGGCAGGTCAAGTCAAGAGCAGAACTAGGAGAGCTCTGAGACAAAACGCAATAATCCAGTGGCTGAGAAAATTCACTAAACACCACAACTTCCCAAGAAAAGGGGGGTGTCCGCTCACAGCCATCATCCAGGTGGACAGGAAACAGTCCTGCCCATCGCCAGCCCCATAGCCCAGAACTGCCCCAGACAACCCAGTGTGACGGAAGTGCTTCAAATAACAGGCACACACCACAAAACTGGGCATGGACATTAGCCTTCCCTGCAACCTCAGCTGATTGTCCCAGAGTTGGGAAGGTAGAGCACTGTGAATTAACAAAGCCCCATTCAGCCATCATTTCAGCAGACTGGGAGCCTCCCTACACGGCCCAGCAGCCCAGAACTGCCCTGGGGGGACGGCACTCACCTGTAACATAGCACAGTCATCCCTCAACAGAGGACCCGGGGTGCACGGCCTGGAAGAGGGGCCCACTTGCAAGTCTCAGGAGCCATACACCAATACCAAGGACTTGTGGGTCAGTGGCAGAGACAAACTGTGGCAGGACTGAACTGAAGGATTAGACTATTGCAGCAGCTTTAAAACTCTAGGATCACCAGGGAGATTTGATTGTTAGAGCCACCCCCCCCCTCCCTGACTGCCCAGAAACACACCCCATACAAAGGGCAGGCAACACCAACTACACACGCAAGCTTGGTACACCAATTGGGCCCCACAAGACTCACTCCCCCACTCACCAAAAAGGCTAAGCAGGGGAGAACTGGCTTGTGGAGAACAGGTGGCTCTTGGACGCCACCTGCTGGTTAGTTAGAGAAAGTGTACTCCACGAAGCTGTAGATCTGATAAATTAGAGATAAGGACTTCAATTGGTCTACAAATCCTAAAAGAACACTATCAAGTTCAGCAAATGCCACGAGGACAAAAACAACAAAAAATTATAAAGCATATGAAAAAAACAGACGATATGGATAACCCAAGCCCAAGCACCCAAATCAAAATATCAGAAGAGACACAGCACCTAGAGCAGCTACTCAAAGAACTAAAGATGAACAATGAGACCATAGTACGGAAGACAAAGGAAATCAAGAAGACCCTAGAAGAGCATAAAGAAGACATTGCAAGACTAAATAAAAAAATAGGTGATCTTATGGAAATTAAAGAAACTGTTGACCAAATTAAAAAGATTCTGGACACTCATAGTACAAGACTAGAGGAAGTTGAACCACGAATCAGTGACCTGGAAGATGACAGAATGGAAAATGAAAGTATAAAAGAAATAATGGGGAAAAAAATTGAAAAAATCGAAATGGACCTCAGGGATATGATAGATAATATGAAACGTCCTAATATAAGACTCATTGGTGTCCCAGAAGGGGAAGAAAAGGGTAAAGGTCTAGGAAGAGTATTCAAAGAAATTGTTGGGGAAAACTTCCCAAATCTTCTAAACAACATAAATACACAAATCATAAATGCTCAGCGAACCCCAAATAGAATAAATCCAAATAAACCCACTCCGAGACATATACAGATCACACTCTCAAACACAGAAGAGAAGGAGCAAGTTCTGAAAGCAGCAAGAGAAAAGCAATTCACCACATACAAAGGAAACAGCATAAGACTAAGTAGTGACTACTCAGCAGCCACCATGGAGGCAAGAAGACAGTGGCACGATATATTTAAAATTCTGAGTGAGAAAAATTTCCAGCCAAGAATACTTTATCCAGCAAAGATCTCCTTCAAATTTGAGGGAGAGCTTAAATTTTTCACAGACAAACAAATGCTGAGAGAATTTGCTAACAAGAGACCTGCCCTACTGGAGATACTAAAGGGAGCCCTACAGACAGAGAAACAAAGACAGGACAGAGAGACTTGGAGAAAGGTTCAGTACTAAAGAGATTCGGTATGGGTACAATAAAGGATATTAATAGAGAGAGGGAAAATATGGCAAACATAAACCAAAGGATAAGATGGCCGATTCAACAAATGCCTTCACGGTTATAACGCTGAATGTAAATGGATTAAACTCCCCAATTAAAAGATATAGATTTGCAGAATGGATCAAAAAAAAATGAACCATCAATATGTTGCATACAAGAGACTCATCTTAGACACAGGGACACAAAGAAACTGAAAGTGAAAGGATGGAAAAAAATATTGCATGCAACCTACAGCCAAAAGAAAGCAGGTGTAGCAATATTAATCTCAGATAAAATAGACTTCAAATGCAGGGATGTTTTGAGAGACAAAGAAGGCCACTATGTACTAATAAAAGGGGTAATTCAGCAAGAAGAAATAACAATTGTAAATGTCTATGCACCCAATCAAGGTGCCACAAAATACATGAGAGAAACACTGGCAAAACTAAAGGAAGCAATTGATGTTTCCACAATAATTGTGGGAGACTTCAACACATCACTCTCTCCTATAGATAGATCAACCAGACAGAAGACCAATAAGGAAATTGAAAACCTAAACAATCTGATAAATGAATTAGATTTAACAGACATATACAGGACATTACATCCCAAATCACCAGGATACACATACTTTTCTAGTGCTCATGGAACTTTCTCCAGAATAGATCATATACTGGGACATAAAACAAGCCTCAATAAATTTAAAAAGATTGAAATTATTCAAACACATTCTCTGACCACAATGGAATACAATTAGAAGTCAATAACCATCAGAGACTTAGAAAATTCACAAATACCTGGAGGTTAAACAACACACTGCTAAACAATCAGTGGGTTAAAAAAGAAATAGCAAGAGAAATTGCTAAATATATAGAGACGAATGAAAATGAGAACACAACATACCAAAATCTATGGGATGCAGCAAAAGCAGTGCTAAGGGGGAAATTTATAGCACTAAACGCATATATTAAAAAGGAAGAAAGAGCCAAAATCAAAGAACTAATGGATCAACTGAAGAAGCTAGAAAATGAACAGCAAACCAATCCTAAACCAAGTAGAATAAAAGAAATTAGAAGGATTAAAGCAGAAATAAATGACATAGAGAACAAAAAAACAATAGAGAGGATAAATATCACCAAAAGTTGGTTCTTTGAGAAGATCAACAATATTGACAAGCCCCTAGCTAGACTGACAAAATCAAAAAGAGAGAAGACCCATATAAAGAAAATAATGAATGAAAAAGGTGACATAACTGCAGATCCTGAAGAAATTTAAAAAATTATAAGAGGATACTATAAACAACTGTATGGCAACAAACTGGATAATGCAGAGGAAATGGACAATTTCCTGGAAACATGAACAACCTAGACTGACCAGAGAAGAAATAGAAGACCTCAACCAACCCATCACAAGCAAAGAGATCGAATCAGTCATCAAAAATCTTCCCACAAATAAATGCCCAGGGCCAGATGGCTTCACAGGGGAATTCTACCAAACTTTCCAGAAAGAACTGACACCAATCTTACTCAAACTCTTTCAAAACATCAAAGAAAATGGAACACTACCTAACTCATTTTATGAAGCTAACATCAATCTAATACCAAAACCAGGCAAAGGTGCTACAAAAAAGGAAAACTACCGGCCAATCTCCCTAATGAATATAGATGCAAAAATCCTCAACAAAATACTTGCAAATAGAATCCAAAGACACATTAAAAATATCATACACCATGACCAAGTGGGGTTTATTCCAGGCATGCAAGGATGGTTCAACATAAGAAAATCAATCAATGTATTACAACACATTAACAAGTCAAAAGGGAAAAATCAATTGATCATCTCAATAGATGCTGAAAAAGCATTTGACAAAATCCAACATCCCTTTCTGATAAAAACACTTCAAAAGGTAGGAATTGAAGGAAACTTCCTCAACATGATAAAGAGCATATATGAAAAACCCACAGCCAGCATAGTACTCAATGGTGAGAGACTGAAAGCCTTCCCTCTAAGATCAGGAACAAGACAAGGATGCCCGCTGTCACCACTGTTATTCAACATTGTGCTGGAAGTGCTAGCCAGGGCAATCCGGCAAGACAAAGAAATAAAAGGCATCCAAATTGGAAAAGAAGAAGTAAACTGACATTGTTTGCAGATGATATGATCTTATATCTAGAAAACCCTGAGAAATCGACGATACAGCTCCTAGAGCTAATAAACAAATTTGGCAAAGTAGCGGGATACAAGGTTAATGCACATAAGTCAGTAATGTTTCTATATGCTAGAAATGAACAAACTGAAGAGACACTCAAGAAAAAGATACCATTTTCAATAGCAACTAAAAAAATCAAGTACCTAGGAATAAACTTAACCAAAGATGTAAAAGACCTATACAAAGAAAACTACATAACTCTACTAAAAGAAATAGAAGGGGACCTTAAAAGATGGAAAAATATTCCATGTTCATGGATAGGAAGACTAAATGTCATTAAGATGTCAATTCTACCCAAACTCATCTACAGATTCAATGCAATCCCAATCAAAATTCCAACAACCTACTTTGCAGACTTGGAAAAGCTAGTTATCAAATTTATTTGGAAAGGGAAGATGCCTCGAATTGCTAAAGACATTCTAAAAAAGAAAAACGAAGTGGGAGGACTTACACTCCCTAACGTTGAAGATTATTATAAAGCCACAGTTGCCAAAACAGCATGGTACTGGCACAAAGATAGACATATAGATCAATGGAATCGAATTGAGAATTCAGAGATAGACCATCAGATCTATGGCCGACTGATCTTTGATAAGGCCCCCAAAGTCACTGAACTGAGTCATAATGGTCTTTTCAACAAATGGGGCTGGGAGAGTTGGATATCCATATCCAAAAGAATGAAAGAGGACCCCTACCTCACCCCCTACACAAAAATTAACTCAAAATGGACCAAAGATCTCAATATAAAAGAAAGTACCATAAAACTCCTAGAAGATAATGTAGGAAAACATCTTCAAGACCTTGTATTAGGCGGCCACTTCCTAGACTTTACACCCAAAGCACAAGCAACAAAAGAGAAAATAGATAAATGGGAACTCCTCAAGCTTAGAAGTTTCTGCACCTCAAAGGAATTTCTCAAAAAGGTAAAGAGGCAGCCAACTCAATGGGAAAAAATTTTTGGAAACCATGTATCTGACAAAAGAATGATATCTTGCATATACAAAGAAATCCTACAACTCAATGACAATAGTACAGACAGCCCAATTATAAAATGGGCAAAAGATATGAAAAGACAGTTCTCTGAAGAGGAAATACAAATGGCCAAGAAACACATGAAAAAATGTTCAGCTTCACTAGCTATTAGAGAGATGCAAATTAAGACCACAATGAGATACCATCTAACACCGGTTAGAATGGCTGCCATTAAACAAACAGGAAACTACAAATGCTGGAGGGGATGTGGAGAAATTGGAGCTCTTATTCATTGTTGGTGGGACTGTATAATGGTTCAGCCACTCTGGAAGTCAGTCTGGCAGTTCCTTAGAAAACTAGATATAGAGTTACCATTCGATCCAGCAATTGCACTTCTCGGTATATACCCAGAAGATCGGAAAGCAGTGACACGAACAGATATCTGCACGCCAATGTTCATAGCAGCATTATTCACAATTGCCAACAGATGGAAACAACCCAATGTAAAACAAATGGTTTATAATGTAGAATGTAGGGGAACTAGCAATAGAGAGCAATTAAGGAAGGGGGAACAATAATCCAAGAACAGATAAGCTATTTAATGTTCTGGGGATGCCCAGGAATGACTATGGTCTGTTAATTTCTGATGGATATAGTAGGAACAAGTTCACAGAAATGTTGCTATATTATGTAACTTTCTTGGGGTAAAGTAGGAACATGTTGGAAGTTAAGCAGTTATCTTAGTTTAGTTGTCTTTTTCTTACTCCCTTGTTATGGTCTCTTTGAAATGTTCTTTTATTGTATGTTTGTTTTCTTTTTAACTTTTTTTTCATACAGTTGATTTAAAAAAGGAGGGAAAGTTAAAAAAAAAAAGAAAAGAAAAGAAAAACAAGGAAAAAAAAAAAAGATGTAGTGTCCCCTTGAGGAGCCTGTGGAGAATGCAGGGGTATTCGCCTACCCCACCTCCATGGTTGCTAACATGACCACAGACATAGGGGACTGGTGGTTTGATGGGTTGAGCCCTCTACCACAGGTTTTACCCTTGGGAAGACAGTTGCTGCAAAGGAGAGGCTAGGCCTCCCTATGGTTGTGCCTAAGAGCCTCCTCCCGAATGCCTCTTTGTTGCTCAGATGTGGCCCTTTCTCTCTAGCTAAGCCAACTTGAAAGGTGAAATCACTGCCCTCTCCCCTACGTGGGATCAGACACTCAGGGGAGTGAATCTCCCTGGCAACGTGGAATATGACTCCCGGGGAGAAATGTAGACCTGGCATTGTGGGACGGAGAACAGCTTCTTGACCAAAAGGGGGATGTGAAAGGAAATGAAATAAGCTTCAGTGGCAGAGAGATTCCAAAAGGAGCCGAGAGGTCACTCTGGTGGGCACTCTTATGCTCACTTTAGACAACCCTTTTTAGGTTCTAAAGAATTGGGGTAGCTGGTGGTGGATATCTGAAACTATCAAACTTCAACCCAGAACCCATGAATCTCGAAGACAGTTGTATAAAAATGTAGCTTATGAGGGGTGACAATGGGATTGGGAAAGCCATAAGGACCACACTCCAGTTTGTCTAGTTTATGGATGGATGAGTAGAAAAATAGGGGAAGGAAACAAACAGACAAAGATACCCAGTGTTCTTTTTTACTTCAATTGCTCTTTTTCACTCTAATTATTATTCTTGTTATTTTTGTGTGTGTGCTAATGAAGGTGTCAGGGATTGATTTGGGTGATGAATGTACCACTATGTAATGGTACTGTAAACAATCGAAAGTACGATTTGTTTTGTATGACTGCGTGGTATGTGAATATATCTCAATAAAATGAAGATTAAAAAAAAAATAAGAGCAAATATATATATATATATATATATATATAAAAGAAAAACAAGAATAAAAATACAAGTAAAGAACACCCAAAACATCCCATCCCCCATCCCCCTTATTAGTCACTTACTTTGTGTTCCCATTTTATCTCTTAAGTTTTGATATGCTGTGTTTTCATTTTCATTTGCTTCAAGATGTTTAGTAATTTCTCTCGTGATTTCTTCTTTGACCCATGGGTTGTTTAAGACTATGTCATTTAATTTGCACACTTTGTGAATTTTCTGGCTTCATTCCATTGTGGGCAGAGAAGATACATTGTATGATTTCAATATTTCGAATTTATTGAGACTTGTTTTGTAACCTAACATATGGTCTATCCTGGAGAATGATCCTTGGGCTCTAGAGAAGCATGTGTATTCTGCTACTGTTTGGTGAAATATTTTATATATTTCTGTTAGGGCTGGTTGCTTATAGAGTATCATTCAAGTCTTCTTTTCCTTACTGATCTTCTGTCTGTATTTTCTATCCATTATTAAACGTGGTGTATTGAAATCTACTATTAATTTGACCTATCTATTTCTCCCTTCAAATCTGTCAATATTTGCTTCATATATTTTGGAGCTTTGCCATTAGCTGCATATATATGTATAATTTTTGTATCTTATTGGTGAATTGACCCATTTATCAGTATATAAATATAAATATATAGTGACCCTCTTTGTCCTTCATAACAGTTTTTGACTTAAAGTCTATTTGATCTATTATTAGTATAGCCACCCCAGCTCTTTTGGTTACTATTTCCATGGGTCATTTTTTCCATCCTTCCACTTTTTTTAAATTCATTTTTATTGATATATATTCACATACCATGCAGTCATACAAAATGTACATTCAGTTGTTCACACTACCATTATATAGTTGTGCATCATTACCAAAATTAATTTTTGAACGTTTTCATTACCACACACAAAAAAATACTAAGAATAAAAATTAAAGTGAAAAAGAACAATTAAAGTAAAAAAAAGAACACTGGGTTCTCATTCATCCATACACTGGACAAAGGGGAGTGTGGTCGATATGGCTTTCCCAATCACATTGTCACCCCTCATAAGCTACATTTTTATACAATCGTCTTCAAGACTCATGGGTTCTGGGTTGTAGTTTGATAGTTTCAGGTATTTACTGCTAGCTGTTCCAAGTCATTAGAACCTAAAAAGGGTTGTCTATGTTGTATGTAAGAGTGCCCACCAGAGTGACCTCTCGGCTCCTTTTGGAATCTCTCAGCCACTGAAACTTATTTCATTTCCTTTCACATCCCCTTTTTGGTCAAGAACATGTTCTCCATCCCATGACGCTGGGTCTGGATTCCTCCCGGGAGTCATACTCCACATTTCAGGGGACATTTACTCCCCTGGGTGTCAGATCCCACGTAGCGGGGAGGGCAGTGATTTCACCTGCCAAGTTGGCTTAGCTAGAGAGAGAGGCCACATCTGAGCAACAAAGAGGCATTTGGGAGGAGGCTCTGAGGCATAATTATAGGCAGGCATAGCCTCTCCTTTGCAGCAACAGTCTTCCCAAGGGCAAGTTCTGTGATTGAGGGCTCAGCCCATCAAACCACCAGTCCCCTATGTCTGTGAGCATATTGGCAACCATCGAGATTGGGAAACCCAACATCCCATGCATTCTCCCCCAGCAATGTTCACATTAGTGGTAGCATATAATAGTTCTCTTTCTGTGCTTGGCTTATTTCACTCAGCATTATGTCTTCAAGGTTCATCCAAGTTGTCATATGTTTCACGACATCATTCCTTCTTAACAGCTGCATAGTATTCCATTGTATGCATATACCACATTTTATTTATCCACTCATCTGTTGAAGGACATTTGGGTTGTTTCCATCTCTTGCCAGTTGTGAATAATGCTGGTGTGAACATTGGCATGCAGATACCTGTTCGTGTCATTGCTTTCAGATCTTCCGGGTATACACAGAGAAGTGCAATTGCTGGATCTAAGGGTAACTCTGTATCTAGTTTTCTAAGGAACTGCCAGACTGACTGCCAGAGTGGCTGAACCATTATACAGTCCCACCAACAATGAATAAGAGTTCCAATGTCTCCACATCCTCTCCAGCATTTGTAGTTTCCTGTTTGTTTAATGGCAGCCATTCTAATTGGTGTGAGATGGTATCTCACTGTGGTCTTAATTTGCATCTCTCTAATAGCTAGTGAAGCTGAACATTTTTTCATGTGTTTCTTGGCCATTTGTATTTCCCCTTCAGAGAACTGTCTCTTCATATCTTTTGCCCACTTTATACTTGGGCTGTCTGTACTCGTGTCATTGAGTTGTAGGATTTCTTTATATATGCAAGATATCAGTCTTTTGTCTGATAAATGGCTTCCAAAAATTTTTTCCCATTGAGTTTGCTGCCTCTTCACCTTTTTGACAAATTCCTTTGAGGTACAGAAACTTCTAAGCTTGGGGAGTTCCCATTTATCTATTTTTTCCTTTGTTACTTGTGCTTTGGGTATAAGGTCTAGGAAATGACCTCCCAATACAAGGTCTTGAAGATGTCTCCCTACATTATCATCCAGGAGTTTTATGGTACTATCTTTTACATTGAGGTCTTTGATCAATTTTGAGTTAATTTTTGTGTAGGGTGTGATGTAGGGGTCCTCTTTCATTCTTTTGGATATGGATATCCAACTCTCCCAGCCCCATTTGTTGAAAAGAGTGTTATGTCCCAGGTCAGTGGCTTTGGGGGCCTTATATCAAAGATCAGTCGGCCATAGATCTGGGGGTCTATCTCCAAATTCTCAATTCAATTCCATTGATCAATATATCTATCTTTGTGCCAGTACCATGCTGTTTTCACTACTGTGGCGTTATAATAAGCTTCAAAGTCAGGGAGTATAAGTCCTCTGACTTCGTTTTTCTTTTTTAGAGTGTCTTTAGCAATTTGAGGCATCTTCCTTTTCCAAATAAATTTGATAACTAGCTTTTCCAAGTCAGCAAAGTAGGTTGTTGGCATTTTTATAGGGATTGCATTGAATCTTTAGATGAGTTTGGGTAGAATTGACATCTTAATGGCATTTAGCTTCCTATCCATGAACATGGAATATTTTTCCATCTTTTAAGGTCCCTTTCTATTTCTCTTAGTAGAGTTATGTGGTTTTCTTTGTATAGGTCTTTTACACCTTTGGTTAAGTTTATTCCTAGGTACTTGATTTTTTTAGTTGCTATTGAAAATGGTATCTTTTTCTTGACTGTCTCTTCATTTCTTTAATTTCTAGCATATAGAAACATTACTGACTTATGTGCATTATTAATCTTGTATCCACTACTTTGCTAAATTGTTTATTAGCTCCAGTAGCTATATCATTGATTTCTCATGGTTTTCCAGATATAAGATCATACCATCTGCAACTAATGACAGTTTTACTTCTTCCTTTCCAATTTGGATGCCTTTTATTTCTTTGTCTTGCCGGATTGCCCTGGATAACACTTCTAGCACAATGCTGAATAACAGCGGTGACAGTGGGCATGCTTGTCTTGTTCCTGATCTTAAAGGGAAGGTTTTCAGTCTCTCACCATTTAGTACTATGCTGACTGTGGGTTTTTTATATATGCTCTTTATCATATTGAGGAAGTTTCCTTCAATTCCTACCTTTTGAAGTGTTTTTATCAAAAAGTGATGTTGGATTTGTCGAATGCTTTTTCAGCATCTATTGAGATGACCATTCGATTTTGCTCTTTTGATTTGTTAATGTGTTGTATTACATTGATTGATTTTCTTATGTTGAACCATCCTTGCATGCCTGGAATGAACCCCACTTGGTCATGGTGTATGATTTTTTTAATGTGTCTTTGGATTCGATTTGCAAGTATTTTGTTGAAAATTTTTGCATCTATATTCATTAGGGAGATTGGCCGGTAGTTTTCCTTTCTTATAGCATCTTTGCCTGGTTTTGGTATTAGAGTGATGTACCTTCATAAAATGTGTTAGGTAGTGTTCCATTTTCTTTGATGTTTTGAAAGAGTTTAAGTAAGATTGGTGTCAGTTCTTTTTGGAAAGTTTGGTAGAATTCCCCTTTGAAGCCATCTGGCCCTGGGCATTTAATTGTGGGAAGCTTTCTGATGACTGTTTGGATCTCTTTGCTTGTGAAGGTTGGTTGAGGTCTTTTATTTCTTCGCTGGTCAGTCTAGGTTGTTCATAAGTTTGCAGGAAATTGTCCATTTCCTCTACATTATCCAGTTTGTTGGCATACAGTTGTTCATAGTATCCTCTTATAAATTTTTTAATTTCTTTGGGCTCCACAGTAATGTCACCTTTCTCATTATTTTGTTTATATGGATCTTCTCTCTTTTTGATTTTGTCAGTCTAGCTAGGGGTTTGTCAATCCTGTTGATCTTCTTGAAGAACCAGCTCTTGGTGTTATTTATTTTCTCCGTTGTTTTTTTGTTCTCTATTTATTTCTATTTATTTCTGCTTTAATCCTTGTTATTTCTTTTCTTCTATTTGGTTTAGGATTAGTTTGCTGTTCGTTTTCTAACTTCTTCAGTTGCTCCATTTGTTCTGTGATTTTAGCTCTTTCTTCCTTTTTGATGTATGCATTTACTGCTATAAACTTCCCCCTCAGTACCACTTTTGCTGCATCCCATAGGATTTGATATGTTGTGTTGTCATTTTCATTCATTTCTATATATTTAGCAATTTCTCTTGCTATTTCTTCTTTAACCCACTGATTGTTTAGGAATGTGTTGTTTAACCTCCAGGTATCTGTGAATTTTCTAAGTCTCTGATGGTTATGGACTTCTAATTGTGTTCCATTGTGGTCAGAGAATGTGCTTTGAATAATTTAAGTCTTTTTAAATTTATTGAGACTTGTTTTATATCCCAGCATATGGTCTATTCTGGAGAAAGTTCCATGAGCACTAGAGAAGAATGTGCATCCTGGTGATTTGGGATGTAATGTTCTATGTCTGTTAAATCAAACTCACTTATCAGATTGTTTAGCTTTTCAGTTTCCTTATTGGACTTCTGTCTGGTTGATCTATCTATAGGGGAGAGTGATGTGTTGAAGTCTTCCACAATTATTATGAAAACATTAATTGCTTCCTTTAGTTTTGCCAGTGTTTGTCTCCTGTATTTTGTGGCACCATGATTGGGTGCATAAACATTTATGATCGTTATTTCTTCCTGTTGAATTGCCCCTTTTTTTAGTATGTAGTGGCCTTCTTTGTCTCTCATAACATCCTTGCATTTAAAGTCTATTTCATCTGAGATTAATATTGCTACCCTTGCTTTCTTTTGGCTGTGGCTTGCATGAAATATTTTTTTCCATCCTTTCACTTTCAATTTCTTTGTGTCCCTGTGTCTAAGATGAGTCTCTTGTATGCAACTTATCGATGTTTCACATTTTTTAATCCATTCTGCCAATCTATATATTTTAATTGTGAGGTTTAATCCATTCATATTTGATGTTATTACTTTAAAGGCATTTTTTGAATCAGCCATCCTATCCTTTGGTTTTTGTTTGTCAGATATATTTTCCCCCTCTCTCTTTATTTCCTTTAACATACCTTACTAAATCTCTTTAAATCTGAAACCTGCTCTATACCACTTTCTCCTTTCTTTGTTTATTTCCCTGTAGGACTCCCTTGTAGGGCAGGTCTTTTGTTAGCAAATTCTCTCAGCATTTGTTTGTCTGTGAAGATTTTAAGCTCTCCCTCAAATTTGAAGGAGAGCTTTGCTGGATAAAGAATTCTTGGTTGGCAATTTTTCTCTCTCAGAATTTTAAATATGTCTGCCACTGCCTTCTCACCACCATGGTGGCTGCTGAGTAGTCACTGCTTAGTCTTATGCTGTTTCCCTTGTATGTGGTGAATTGCTTCTCTCTTGCTGCTTTCAGAACTTGCTCCTTCTCTTCAGCATTTGACAATCTGATCAGAATATGTCTCAGAGTGGGTTTATTTGGATTTATTCTATCTGGAGTTCATTGTGCATCTATGATTTGTGTATTTATGTTGTTTAGAAGGTATGGAAGTTTTCACCTACAATTTATTTGAATACTCTTCCTAGACCTTTACCCTTCTCTTCCACTTCTGGAACACTAATGATTCTTTTATTTGTGTGCTTCATGTTGTCCATTATATCCCTGGGATCCATTTTGAATTTTTTTATTTTTTTCTCCATTATTTCTTCTGTACTTTCACTTTCAAACCTGCACTCTTCCAGTTCACTTATTCTTTCCTCAGCTTCCTGTAATCTATTATTGTATGTATCCAGAAACTTTTTAATTTGATCAACAGTTTATTTCATTTCCATGAGATCATCTATTTTTTTTATTTACTCTTGCAAATTCTTCTTTATGCTCTTCTAGGGTCTTCTTCATGTCCTTTATGTCCTGTGCCATGATCTTGTTGTTTGTGATTACTTCTTCGACTAATTATTCCAAGTACTGTTTCTCCTCTGATTTTTTGATTTGGGTGTTTGGGTTTTGGTTATCCATATCTTCTGGTTTCTTTATATGCTGTGCCAGTTTGAGTGTATTGTGTCCCCCAAATGCCATTATCTTTGTAGTCTTGTGTGGGGCAGAAGTTTTGGTGTTGGTTAGATTTGCTTGGAGTGTGCCCCACCCAGCTGTGGGAGATAATTTTGATGAGATGTTCCCATGGAGGCGTGGCCCCACCCATTCGGGGTGGGCCTTGATCGGTGGAGCTATATAAATGAGCTGATTCAAAGAGGAAAGAGAGTGCAGCTGGGAGTGATGTTTTGAAGAGGAGCAAGCTTGCTAGAGAGGAACGTCCTGGGAGAAAGCCGTTTTGAGGCCGGAGCTTTGGAGCAGATGCCAGCTGCCTTCCTAGCTAACAGAGGTTTTCCGGAGGCCATTGGCCATCCTCCGGTGAGGGTACCCGATTGCTGAGGTGTTACCTTGGACGCTTTGTGGCCTTAAGACTGTAACTGTGAAGTGAAATAAACCCCCGTTTTATAAAAGCCTGTCCATCTCTGGTGTTTTGTATTCTGCAGCATTAGCAAACTAAGACAGATTTTGGTACCAGAGAAGTGGGGTGCTTTTGCTGCTGAGTTTGCAAATACCAAACATGTTGGAACGGCTTTTTAAATGGATAAGGGGGAATTTCTGGAAGAGTTGTGAGGAGCTTGATAGAAAAGGCCAAAACTGCTTTAAAGAGACTGTTTGTGGAAATATGGACTCTAAAGATACTTCTGATGAGGACTTGAACAGAAATGATGAATGTGTTGTAAACTGGAAGAAAGGCGATCCTTGTTTTAAAGTGGCAGAGAATTTGGCAAAATTGAGTCCTGGTGTCAGATGGAAGGAAGAATCTGGAAGCAACAACTTGGAATACTTAGCTGAGGAGATCTCCAGACTACGTGTGGAGGACATATCCTGGCTTCTCCTTGCAGCTTATAGTAAAATGCGAGCAGAGAGAGATAAACTTAGAACTGAACTCTTGGGTTCAAAGAAACCAGAAGTTGATGGCTTGGAAAATTACGGGCTTCCAGTGGGTAGAATCCCAGAAGCTACAGCCCAACCTGAGGACAAGCCAAGATTGGATAAGGAGTTAAGCAGAAAGGATTTGTGGAAACTCCTATTGTCTGATGGCTTTGACCCCTGCATGCTTCATGCAAAGCCAACAGAATTTTTGCGAGATCTTTATAGACAGAGCCATTGCCGGTCTGGACTGGAGGAGACAGACAAGGAAAAAATTAAAGGAAAAATCTCTTCAAAGACAGAGCCATGGAGGTTGAGGTCTGGAGTCAGGAGGTCTCGGGCTGGGAGAGCGGAGCAGCCCACATGCATGGAAAGGGTGAGTTTGCCCTGGAGGTCGAGGGCGGGCTTTCCGCCTCGATGCTCTGGTAGAGTTTTGCCACCTCAGGTCCCAAAGAGGGTGGAGCACATTCCCAGGGAATTGAGGAGAGCCTGGCTGCCACCACACTGTTCTGAACGGGTTGAGCATGTGCCCCGGAGATGGAAGGGAATCCGGGAGCTGCCCCAAGGTTTTAGGAGGGTGGAGCCGAGAAGGTGGTCTCCCCAATGTGTGGAAATGTTGAAGCACTCACTTAAGTGTTTGGAGAGGAAAGGGCTGCCGAAAAGGCCCTTAGGAAGGGTTAGGCTCCCACTCTCTCAAGCCCCAAGGATGCAACATTGTTCTGTAAATGTCTCTCGAACTCTGAAATCTAATGGACTTTGTCCTGTAGGTTTTAGGAACTGTTTTGGTCCTGTTAACCCTGTTTTCCTTACTGTTTCTCCTTATGGCAATGGAAATGTTTATCCTATGAATGTCTCTCCTTTGTATATTGGAAGCACATAACTTGTTCTAGGTTCACAGATCCACAGCTAAAGGAAAATTATGCCTTAGGACTGACCACGCCTAAATTGATTTTGATGGGATTTTGTACTTAACTTTTGTTACTGAAATGATTTAAGTTTTTGTGATATTGTGATGAAATGAATGTATTTTGTATTTGGAAAGATAATGTCATTTTGGGTTCCAGGGGGTGGAATGTGCCAGTTTGAGTGTATTGTGTCCCCCAAATGCCATTATCTTTGTAGTCTTGTGTGGGGCAGAAGTTTTGGTGTTGGTTAGATTTGCTTGGAGTGTGCCCCACCCAGCTGTGGGAGATAATTTTGATGAGATGTTCCCATGGAGGCGTGGCCCCACCCATTCGGGGTGGGCCTTGATCGGTGGAGCTATATAAATGAACTGATTCAAAGAGGAAAGAGAGTGCAGCTGGGAGTGATGTTTTGAAGAGGAGCAAGCTTGCTAGAGAGGAACGTCCTGGGAGAAAGCCGTTTTGAGGCCGGAGCTTCGGAGCAGATGCCAGCTGCCTTCCTAGCTAACAGAGGTTTTCCGGAGGCCATTGGCCATCCTCCGGTGAGGGTACCCGATTGCTGAGGTGTTACCTTGGACGCTTTGTGGCCTTAAGACTGTAACTGTGAAGTGAAATAAACCCCCGTTTTATAAAAGCCTGTCCATCTCTGGTGTTTTGTATTCTGCAGCATTAGCAAACTAGGACATATGCTTTAAAATTTTTTGTTGCTTTGGCCTTTTGGCATTTGCTTATCTTGATAGGGGACTTTTAGAATATGCAGACTTATTTGAACAATTATCTATAATTTGTCAGAGCTACAGCTTGGTGGAGTGCACTTTCCCTGACTTACCTGGAGATGGCACCCTTGAGCCACCTGTTACCCTCAAGCCAGTTCTTCCAAACTTCATCTTTGCAGTGAGTGGGGGGTCCAAATCTTGTGAGGATCCAATCAGTGCACCAAATTTCCATGTGCAGTTGGTGCAGCCAGCCCTGAAGTTGGGGGGTGTGCCCTGAACAGTTAGGGAAGGAAGGTGGATTTAAGACTTAGATCTCCCATCCATTCCTGGAGACTTAAAGCTGTTGCATGAGTCCAACCTTTCAGGTCAGTCTCCCCACAGTCTCTCTCTGCCATGGGCCCACAAGTCCCTGGGAATTGTTTAGGCCCTTGGGACTTCCATGTGGGACACTGCCTCCAAGCCATGCCCTCCATGGGCCTCCGCAGAGGGAAGACTGTGCAATGTCACAGGCAAGCAGAATCCCCATGAGGAGCTCTTGGCTGTGGTGCTGAGCAGGGGTGTTCCCAGCCTGCTGAAAAGATGGCTGTATGGGGTGTGGTAATTTCCCACTTCCACAGACCTCCGCCTTCCTAGCTCTGGGACAATTAGCTGTAGGTGTGTGAAAGGGTGTCATCCATGCCAGATACTGAGGTGGGTGCCCATGGTGTGGAAGTACTCCCCACCATGCTCAACTGTGCAGCTCTTGCTGCTGGATCTGCAGCTGCTTTTGGGGTTTTAAAACTAATCCATCCCCAAATGCTGACTCCAGGTTTCTCCCCACCATAGCATGGCTGCTGTTTCCACATCAGCCTCACTCACTTGTTTCCACATGCAGACTCTTGGTTTCACCAAATGCACAGTCACTGCGGATGTAGCAGACATTTTCCAGGTGGTACAACCCTGGAACTGGTATTCTGGAGCACTTTCTGTCTTTTATCTAGTGTATTTCACAGAGAGGTATTTTGCTCTGTCTCTCCTAATCTGCCATCTTGGATCTCCCCCTTCCTTATTTTTTTTGTACTTGCTACAAATATCTTTGTACATTGTTTGTCAAAAAAACATAGGTTTTTCATTGTTTTTATGCATTTGCATTTTAGAACTGTTAAGAAGTAAAAAGTAAAGTTACATGCCAAAAAAATACAATATAGTAATACTGGCATTTGTAATTACCTGTATGGTTACCTTTACTGGAGGTCTTTATTTCTTCATGCTGCTTTGATCCTCTGTCTACTGTCCTTTCCTTTTAGTCTGAAGAACTCCCTTTAGTTTTGCTTGTAGGGCACATGCAGTAGTGATGAACTCTTAGTTTTTTGTTATCTGGGAATGTCTTAATCTCTTCCTCATTTTTGAAAGAAAGTCTTGCCAGATATAAAACTTTTGATTAGCTATTTTCTTTCAGCATTTTAAATATTTCATACCACTGTCTTCTTGCCTCCATGGTTTCTGGTGAGAAATCAGAACTATATCTTGTTATTCCCTTGTACATAACTCATTGCTTTTCTCTTGCAACTTTTAGAACTCTCTCCTTGTCCTTGGCTTTGAATAATTTGATTACAGTATGTCTGGGAATGGTTCTCTTTGAGTTTATCCTGCCTGGTGTTTGGGCTTCTTGAATAATTCATATTTTTCATTGACTTTGGGGAGTTTTCTGCCATTATTTCTTTGAATATTCCTTCTGCCCCTTTCTCTCTTTCTTCTCCTTCTGGGACTCCCATAATGCATATATCCATACTCTTGTTGGTGTACCACATGTCTCTTAGGCTCTGTTCACTCTTTTTTAGTGCTTTTTTCTTTCTGCTCCTCAGCCTGAATCCTTTCTAATTCCCTTGTCTTCAAGATCACTGATTCTTTCTTCTACCAGCTCCAATCTTCTGTTGAAACCCTCTAGGGAATTTTTCATTTCTGTTACTGTGGTCTTCAACTCCAGTAGTTCTGTTTGGTACCTATTAAGAGCCTCAAAGAGATTCCCATATTGTTCATTCATTGTTTTCCTCATATCCTTTAGTTCTTTGTGTTTTCCTTTATCTCTTTGAGTATATTAAATATCAGTTGTTTAAAGTCTTTGTCCAGTAGATCCAATTGTTGATGGTTTCTGGATTTTAATATTGTTCCTTTGAATGGGCCATCATTTCCTGTTTCTTTCTTTGTCTTGTAATCTTTTGTAGCTCACTGTACATTTTCATATTTTCAAGTGTTAACTCTGGGATTTATTCCCTGAGCTGTCTGTTCTTTAAGTTTTTATCCACCTAGTCATATGACAGAGATTTTCTTGGTTGCCAGGAGCTAACTAAAACAAACAGACCAAAGCAAAAAGTTTCTTTCACAGTCTTTGAAAATTTGTTCCCTTTTGGCTGGTGATCTCCAGAGCTTAGCCCTCATTTGAAGAATATCACCCTGAGGCTAATGCAAAATTCAGGGTTCGCTCCTTCTTTTCTGAGCCTGCATGGAGCCATGGAGCCTGCTTCTTTTCCTGGGTTTAGGCTTACACCTAGACTTAGGATCCCCCCTTTACAATTTACAGGAGTTGGAAAGTCCCTCTAATCCCTTTGAGATAGACTTTTGCCCCAGGCTGCTTTGACTTAATTGCTTTTTTTTTAACACTGCTTTGACTGTCTGCAAGCTGTTTCTGCCTTCAGGACAAATTCTAGGAAGGCAAGCCTGAGAAAATTTCCTGGTTCAGACTTTCAGACATCTACCTGATAGATTGCCATTGACATACAGGCACATCCATATGTGCATAGGGGTTACTCTGCTCCCTCTGTAACAGAGGCAGGGACCCACAGTGGGAGTGTAGGCTGGCTCCACATTGTCTTGTGGAGGTGGTGGGGGAAGGGCTGGTAAGGGCCACAAGAGCCCCTCCTATGGCTTTTGAAGCTATGTTTTCTTGATTCATCACTTGCCCAGTTACTGCAGCCCTTTAACTGTTTTCAGTGGTTTTGAGGAAATATACTGTCTTTAAGATTCCTCTGCTGCTTTTGTCTGATGGGAGTTTGAACAATAGCTGCCATCAGAACCAGCCCCCAGAGATCTGAAGTAGCTGATTAAAAATAGAGATCTGGGATCAGACCATGCACCCCTGAAGGTTGGAGGACAAGGTCTTTGTATCCCACCCTGGTACCAGGAAGCTGTGCTAGGAGCCTGAGCTCCAGTCCCCACTGCTGCTGCCATGAGGCTAGGGTATGAGGGGTAGTAGCAGCTGCAGGGAGGGTGAAATTTACCGGTATTTGCCAGAATTTAGCAGCCTCTTCCTCCACCAAATTTTCCTTGGTTGCTGCATAGTATCCCACTAAATTCTAGAATTTCAAAATAGTTGATTCAGGCCATTCCTGCCAGTTCAATGGTTGTTTTGGTGCAGGAACTATTTCCTGGCACTTCCTTTTCCACCATCTTTCCACCAAGCAATTCCTTTTTAAAGGAGGAAATTTCTTAAATACATGCTGTCACCTTTCTAGTTTGACTGTTTTCATTAAGTACTCTTGCTTACAATATCTCAGGGAAACAGGAGGTTTGCATTCTTCCTTGTTCTTTAAATATTTTACTTTATTATTAGTATAAATTATTTAAGATACTTTATACTTCAGGTGTTGAAACTTTCAGAAAAGTGTACCATCCATGAATTCCCAATTTCCAAAGAAATTAGCATTCAATTAACTAACATTTTAATGAACACATTTTAATATTTGATGATTCAGAAAACAATTCATGAATCCAAAGGGTCTCAAGGTCAATGTTAAGAACATCATAAGCTTCTAATAGAAAGGACAGGGTTAACTCATGCCGTATCCCCAGTGCCTAGTATGTAGCAGACTTTCAATGAATGTATGAATGAATGGTAGAGGACTGGGGCAGTAAACTTGGTAGAATGTTTGAATCCAATCCTATAGCTTTCCTAGTACCAGCTTTCCTGTCTTTCTTTTTCTTTTTTCTCCTATAAAACTAGAATATAGACTAGCAAGGCTGGGAAGATTAATCTACAGGAGTTTTCTTTTTTTGGGAGGGGGGGTTGTTTAATGGCTCTTAATTTTTTTTAAACAGCTTTATTGAAATATAATTTTCATACCATACAATTCACGCGTTTAAAATGAGCATTCAGTGGTTTTAGTATATTGACAAAGTTGTGCAACCACAAGCACTAGTCCAGATCCTCTTCATCTCCCTGCCCAGTAGAAACTCCATAACCATTAGTGGGCAATCTCCATTCCCTCTCCTCCCAACTACTGGCAACCACTAATCTATTCTCTGTCTCTGTAGATTTGCCTCTTCTGGATATTTCATCCAAATAAAGTCATACAATATGTGATCTTTTATGACTGGCTTCTTTCACTTAGCATAATGTTTTCAAGGGTCATCCATGTTCTAGCATGCATCAGTACTTCCTTTCTTTTTCTTACCATAGAGCTGCTTTCCGAGCCAGTAATTTGTGGTTTAGGTTATCACAGAGTTTCCTACATTTTGGGACAACTAAAGGAACTAATCTGAAACTGAAGAGAAGCCAGCATGAATACAACCTAGAATGAACGAGATTACAGCCATCCTCATCTTTGGCAATGGCACAATTTTGCTGAGCCAAAGATCTGTCTTAATATGATGGCATGCCTAAATTACATGTTATAAACTCCTGGCACTGTCCTGGTCTGGGAAGGGATCATGGGTGCTGGTATAATGGAATGAGGCAAATGCCTCATAGTTTGTGTTTCTCTCTTGAGCGGAGCTTGGGTGCAATTCCTCGTCTTCAGACATCTTGGAAAAGTATTTTGGGGATCTCTGATTCCATTTGTTCTGTTTGCCAGTGAACAGAGTACACTGCACTATGCAGACAGGTTAGACAGTTTATTGTAGGCTGATGAAAGCAGATTAAAAAACCATCAGCTTGGTGGGAAACTAGCTCAGAATCCAATCCAAATGTTAGATGAAATATTTACACAGCCAAGAGATAAACCAAGGGAAACAGTGTGCCCTTTGTGTGTGCCTCTGAGTGTGCAGGCACACACAGAGCTGCTGACCATTGTCAACTTCCAAGATTTATTCTGCTGCCTCTGGCATGGGACAGCCTAATGATTTAATAGCTTGTCAACACCTGCACAGAGAAACAAGGACTGGCACTTCCTCATTTCTTATTTTCTTTGCTTTAAATAGGAATTCCTGTTCTATTTCACTGGAACCTGGAAATCAGACTCTCAGGTTTCTCTTGACTTGAGTGCACAGTTCCTGAATCTGAGCAATATGAATGTTACAACTTTCCTGTTATACAAACACAGGATTGCTACCTTTTCAGAAGAACCCATTGAGTTCATGTCCTAAAGCTTGTTTGCTTCAGACTGTTGCTGTGAGCCAGTTTCAAATGGAGTGAAACTGTTTTGTTTCTGTCCCATGAACCTCTTGAGTTGAATGCCTGCTTGAGCAATCTAATGCCCAGTTGCCACATTTACATTTAAGATGGAGAAGTTGTTTGAAGGTTTTAGTAGGGAAAAAGACTAGACTTCTTGTGCAGAGTATAGTTCTCCAAAGGATGCTTTGGCAGTTGTAAGCTCCCTGAAAGCAGAGACCATGTCCTTTTCAGCTAAGCATCTCCTTTTCAGCTCAGCAACCCCTACACTGCCTAGCACATTGTGTGGCATACAGTCATCTTAGTTGATTGATTTTCAGACAATTCAACCTTGATCTAGTGAATAGAATGACAACTTAACCAAAGGGTTATATTTTATATTGGAATAATATCTGGGGGCATACTGGGCCTTTATCCCAAGGAGAGGTAACATAGCACAGTGGTATAGAGCTGGGCTTCTCAAACATTAATATGCATATGAAACACCTAGGACTTGTTAAATGCAGATTCTGATTCAGTAAGTCTGGAGTGTGTTCTGAAATTGTGCCTTTCTCACAAGCTCCCAAATGATGCATTGCTACTGGTCCAGGAATTGCACATTGAGTTACTCAAGGATCTAGAGCATATGCTGTCCAATACAGTAGCCACTAGATACATGTGGCTATCAAGTATTTGAAATGTGGCTAGTCCAATTTTTTATATTCTGTAAGTGTAAAATATACACCAAATTTCAGAGTTGGTACAGAAAAAAATGAATGTAAAATATCTCATATCACATTAACAATTTTTATAGTGCTTATGTGTAGAAATAATATTTTGCATATATTGAATTAAATGAAATATATTCATAAAATTACCTTCATCTGTTTCCTTTTACTTTTTTAATACGGCTACTCAAAATATTTTTAATTACATATGTGGCTCATGTTATATTTCTACTGGACAGCACTGGCCTAGAACAGGAGTTGGCAAACTTTCTGTAAAGGGCCAGATGGTAAATACTTTAGGCTTTGCAGGCCATTTAGTCTCTGTCTCAACTATTCATCTCTATTGTTGTAGCGTGAAAGCAACCATAGAGAATACAGAAATGAATGTGTGTGGTTTTGGTCTGATAAAACTTTATTTACAAAAATGGTCAGAGGTAATAGCCTTGACAGTAAAAAAAACACACACACACACAGCAGTCTGGCAGCAACCAGAGGGGGCAGAAAACAATGTTGGACCTCCTTCAAAGCCTTATTTCCAGAGAATATTGATTATTTGACCTGTCTGGTGGTTCCCTGTAAGACCCCACTTGGAAAGCTTTCTTTATTTGACTTGACACAAAACTCAGTGTGAAAAACCCTTTTCCCTGGGCATTAGTCAAAAACATTCAGAGGCAAATGATTAACTTCATGCCTGCCAGAGATAATAGTTGGAGTAAACATTAGGCTAACCAAAAATCTTAAAAGGAAAAGCTGAAGAATGAGACACTCATAGGGGTTTTGAAAAGCACTCACATGTTCCTGGTGTAGGCCATACACATACATAGGCCTATGAGCCTGCCCAGGGCTGTGCTCATGCTCAGGAAAGACCTGGGAAAGGCCTAAGCTCTTGATTCTGGCTGACCTATTTCTGGCTAACCTTGAGGCTCTGCACAATCAGGAAGTAAAGGCTAGGGCAGAGTTTTTAACAGACTGACTGAATGTGGAAGGCATTCTCCAACAAGTACATAGAACCTCTCAGCAAAAACTAGACTTATTAGTTCCGGGAATTTAAAGAAATCTTTCCCCAATCATTAGTGGACCACTAAACTAACCAGGTAGAGACTTCGGTGACCACAGGACAAAGAATACAGGCTTTACAGAATTAGTTCAGAAAAGTCACAATAAAAAAACATGACCAGCAAAAACAAAACAAAACAAACCTGAGGACAGGGAGAATCTGATTTCCAGAGTTGCCACATTATATAATTTTAAATGTCCAGTTTTTGACAAAAATTATGAGAACCATATACATAAATTAATTCAAAATGTAGCAATCTAAATATAAGATTTAAACTAAAACTAAAAGGAAACATAAGTAAATATCTTCAGGACTGTGTATTCGGCAATGCATGCTTAGACTTTACACCAAAAGCACAAGCAAACAAAGAAATAATAGATAACTTGGACTTCATCAAAATTTAAAACTTCTGATCAAGAAAGTGAAAAGACAACCTACAGAATGGGAGTGAGTATATGGAAACCATATCTCTGATAAGGGTTTAATATCTAGAATATATAAAGAACTACAACTCAAAAAAAAAAAAAAATAACAACCCAGTTTAAAAATCAACAAAGGACTTGAAGAGGCAATTCTCCAAAGAAGATATACAAATATCCACCACATGAAATATGCTCAGCATCATTAGCCATTAGAGAAACACAAATCAAAATTGCAGTGAGATACCACCTCATACCCACTAGAATGACTACTATTAAAAAGTGGAAAACAAGTGCCAGCAAGGTTGTAGACAAATAGCCTTGTAAATTGTTGGTGGGAATGTAAAATGTGCTGTAGCCAACATGGAAGACAGTCCGGTAGTTCTTCAGAAAGTTAAGTATAGAATTAGCATATGACCCAACAATCCCACTTCTATTATTTATATACGCAAAAGAATTGAAAGCAGGGTCTTGAACAGATATTTGCCACTTGAACCAATGTTCATAGTGGCATTATCCAAAATTGCCAAAAGCTGGAAGCAACCGACATGTCCAACTTCAAAAGAATGGATAAACAAAATGGAGTTGTATTCAGCTGTAAAAAGGAATGAAGTTTTGATACACGTGACAACATGGATGAACCTTGAAGACATCATGTAGAGTAAAATAAGCCAGACACAAAGGAAAAAATATTGTATGATTTCACTAAATAACTAGAATACACAGATTCATAGAGACAGAAATTAAATTACAGGTTATGAGGGATCCAGGGGTGGGGAATGGGGAGAGAGAAGGGTGATAACTAAAGAGTATGAAGTGGTATTTTTTTTGAGGTGATGAAAATATTCTAAAATTGACTATAATGATGGTTGTACATATCTGTGAATACACTAAAAATCATGATTTGTTCAAATCAGAATCCAAACAAGGTCCACACGTTAGGCATATATTTTTAGGCCCAAGGCTACTTGACAGAATTTCAGGCCTATGGAAAAGTAGATGGAAGTAAGCAGCCTGAAGCCCCTCTGAATATCCCAGTTTCACTAACCCTTGTTGCTTCAGGGTGACCTCTCTGACTGGAGGAAGGAACTGGACTCTCAAACCCCAGTCCCCATATCAGATCTTTTTTCTCTTCCCCAAAAGGGGTGGAGGGACCTGTTACATTGGGGTGAGATGGGGAAAGGAAGGAGAACCAGAGGAATAGCTTGGAACCAGCTCTCTGCTCTACTTCCAATCCAACCGCTCCCAATTCCCACCCTTGTCCTGGCTGACTTCAGAAATATTTGGTCCAACTCTGTACAAGTAATTGTAATTGCAGTCATTCCTGAGAGCTGCTTACCATTTATGCTTGATTACACTGCAGCACTGTATCATTATATGTATCATTAAAGATCAGTCAGATTGACTTTTTCACAAGTTTTACTTAATTTCAGTACCAAACTGCTCCAGTAGGCACAGCTTTCAGAGCTTGTTGCCCTTGGCCCCTACCAGACAGTGGGAGACCAGCTGTTGGCAAGCCTGCAGCTGAGCATCCCATCCCGTCCCATCTTACTCTGCCGCCCTGTGCACTGGCTCTGCTGCAGCTCAGGCCAGAGGTGCCTGCCCACCTGCCCTTCCTCTCCATGGGCTGCACATCTGGGCTTGAGGCAGTGATTTCACACTTATAAACAGAAACAACCAAATCAACAAAATCCTAAAGGTTCTGCCAGCACTAACCTCTGCTTCCCCCCTCCACAGGGATCTCAGTGGGGCTTCTTATTGACTCAATCCATGCAACATCTTCATTATTCTCCTCATTTGGGGGATGGGCAATGTGAGATGAGCCAATGCATCCAAAGCCATCGAGTTCATCATTAGCAGAACCGGAAGGAGAACCAAAGGCTGGGGATGCTGAGCCAGAGCTTCTGTGGGTGCACCAGCCTGGGCCAGCTCTGTCCATTAGGCATTCCCCTCTGGTAATGGATACATTTTCAATTTTCAAACTTACTAAATGATGCTGCCTGTACTGCTGGACAACTTCCTGAGAAGAAAGCTGTCCCGGCCGGCGGGACGTTCAACGGAAGGCTCCAAGTCCTGTGAGGGAGGAATGGTATGGGACAAGAGACGCGAGGAACGACAGCAAGACAGGTTTCTGATCAAGCTGCAAAACTTTATTGAAGAGGCAGGGTATATATACTCTAAGGTAGAGGGAGTGGCTAGTACGAACGGGTGGCGGCCTAGGATTGGCTGCTGCTGTTGCTAGGGCGGATGGCAGATGTAAGGCTAGCACAGGATTGGTGGCTACTGTTGCTGGGGTAGAAGGCAGGTAGTAAAGCTAGCACTCTAGGCGCGAATCTTAGGCGCGAACGGCTGTCACTTCCGTAGAAGGCTGAGGGCAACTTAAGCCACTATTGCATCAGCCCTAGCGGTCATGTTGCATATCTCCGGCATCGCTGAGGGTGGATTTTATACATGCTACCTTAATCGTCCCCAACAGAAGCACGTGGGAGTGTAGGAGTAGGGCTGTTCTAGCTTGTGTTTGCAAGTTTGTGAGGACTGAGCTGATGGCCTGAACCGAGAGGCTACCCAAGGCCTTGCCTCATCAGTTCATTTTCAGGCTGCCTCTGCTGCTTGCCAGCACCAAGTTAATAGTCACTTATCAGTGTTGCAAAAGCATGTGTATCATATCAAATCATTGTCTAATGAGTCTTACCTTTGGGACCTGTGCAGACCCAGTGAATGAGTTCAGTGCATGCACATGCAAATGCTCTTTCATCTAGCCAGCCTTGAGTGAAGGCCATCTTTGTGCCCTGCTCTGTGTGGAGAAAGATACCATGTGTGTGCCAGTTTGGATATATTATGTCCCCCACAAAAAGCCATGATCTTTTAAACCAGTCTTGTGGGATATTTGGATTAGGTTGTTTCCATGGAGTTGTGACCCACCCAACTGTAGGTGATAACTCTGATTAGATTATTTCCAAGGAGGTGTGGCCCCACCCATTCCGTGTGGGTCTTGATTGGTTTACTGGAGCCCTATAAGAGCTCAGACAGAAGGAGCTTAGTGCTGCAACTTAGAGAGGCATTTTGGAGATGGCCATTGAAAGCAGACTTTTGCTAGCCCAGAGTTTGCCTGAGAGAAACTAAAAGAAAACCCCCAGATGCTTAGAGAGAAATGTCCTGGAGAAAGCCATTTTGAAACCAGAACCCTAGATCAAATGCCAGCCATGTGCCTTCCTGGCTGACAGAGGTTTACCAGATGCCAGTGGCCTTTCTTCAGTGAAGTTACCCTGTTGTTGATGCCTTTGTTTGGACACTTTCATGGCCTTAGGACTATAACTGTAACCAAGTAAACCCCCTTTATAAAAGCCAATCCAGTTCTGGTATTTTGCATAACAGCAGCATTAGCAAATGGGAACAATGTGGTTCTTTGCTCCTGAGAGCTGCACTCACAGCTTACTGGGGAAGAAAGGTATGTAAACAAATACGCCAGAGTGGGCAAAGGGCTGTAAAAAGCCTTGTGGAGGCACCGGGGAGGGAATGAGGAACTCTGCCTTCGGGGAGTCAGGGAAGACTTCAAAGTTTTATTTGAGCTGGGTCTTGAAAGATGAGTAGTAGTAGTCTAGGCCAAGAAGGGAGGGTAGGGCATTCTCTGCAAAGGGAATAGTAAGCAGAAAGGCAGGCAGGTTTGACAGAGCTTGAAGGAACCCAGGATCCTTTTGCAGATATAGGGTAAATGTCTTTCCATTAATGTATCTGAAGGCCTTGATAATTTAAGGTCAGATTTCAAGGTGGACCATCACTCCAATTTACTGATTGTCTATGACCTTTGCTTGCCTAAGCTGCTCTTGTTCCTGCCTGTTGGCCTTTTTTGCAATTCCTCTGAACCTAGCTCAAAAACTGATGCTGAAATATGCCATTTCAATTTGTTCCTTCTAAAATCCTGCACCAATCACACTGGCCCCCCAAATGGCTTAGCTATCTATGATTCTACATTTCTGAGAGCAGCAAAAAGAAGCCTTTTTCCCCTAGAGTCAAACCTAAGGAAGCAGAGCCTGCTGTGGAGAAGGATGGCACAAGATCCTTGGGGACACCTGGACTTCATTTAACATTTCCATGTGCTAGGCTTTTGCTGCCCCATGTCTGTTCTCAACCAAGTGGTGTGTTTGTTTAGCTGCTGACTGCTGTCTTCATTAGAGGGACATTAAAACACTGTTGGTTTGAGTTTGGCAAGGTGATGAATCATCTTTGTGTGGACTAACTATTAGGGAACAAGCCTAAGTGTACCTTTACAAAATTGTTGATTTGTGTTAGCCACAGATAGAGCACCAAAGCAGCCCAACAGCCACCAGTTAGAGTTTATATAATGAAAATGAAACCCTCTTCATTTGTGAGCCTCTAGAGCTTTTCACAAAATTACCTCCTTTGATCCTCATAAACAACTCTTTAAGGTTGGCAGGGTGGAGATTTGTGTCCCCATTTCATCAATGAGGAAACTGAGCCTTGGGGGTTTAAATGACTTACCCAGTGTTGTGCCAAATAGAAACCAAGCCTCTGATGGAAATGAGGGCTGTTAACTTTCCTACCGTCCCATGCTGCCTGCTGCTAAGCCAGCCTTTCCCCCATGGTAGGGTGGGCATGGGCAGAGGTGGCACTCGCACATTTACAAAACAGCTGGCCAGGGTTAGGCAAGCATTCTGTGACTGCAGAATAGGCTCTTTGCACCATTCTCAGCTTATTCTGCTTAAGTGGTACCTCTGGATGTTTGCTGTGAGTGCCAAACCAGTACAGTAGATAAAGAATGATAAAGAGTGACCCAGGGGAGCAAATACCCCTCCAAGTTATAAGTCATTTACTCCATTCTTACCAGCAGAATCAGGTTCAATCTGCATAAATCTATTTTAATGTATTTTAATTGCTTGTAAACTGTTTCCTGGATATGCCACTGACCATGAATAATTAGAATCATTTCAATGACTGGGTTTGAGAAAGTGAATGGGAGATCAGACAGAAAGGGGCTGCTCAGAAGCAAGAGTCATTTGTTAAAGCGTGAGTGGAAGCATTGTCTCAGCCTTCTGCAACTTTTTTTTCTCACCATGTCTCCTGTTTCTTAGCTACCCTTGAAGCCTTTCATTTTTTATACATCTCTTAAGTTAAGTAATGCCAGCTGCTGAAAACAACCAGGCCCAAGCAGCCACATGTCAGAGTCATTCATTTACTTAGCAAAGATGTATGGAACCCCTACTATGTGCCAGGCTGATACTAAATCTCAGGGATAAAGAAAAGAATAAGGCCCAGTTCCCACCCTTGTGAAGAACACTGCCTAATGGCGGAGACAGATGCATAAACAAACAATTACACTGTAATGTGATAAGTGCTAGAATAGAGAGGTCAGGCAGTGAGCTGTGGGAACCCAGAGGAGGAACTTACTCCATCTGGTGGGAGCTGTGAACAGTGCAGTAGAGAGGCAACAATTTAGCAAGGGCTCAAGGGAAGCAGAAGGGTTGACTAGATAAAGGGTGGGGAGAGACAGTACAGTACAATGTGGCTACAAGTTAGGGGGCATAGCCCAGGCTGTAGCAGGGATAAGGTCAGACAAGTTAGTTGGGCCAGACTGTGAAGACCTTTGTATATCCTGCTTCAGAGTTTGGACTTGGTCCTGTAGTCAGTGGGGAACCAACTACGGTTTTCAAGCAGGGGGAATGATATGGTTTGCCATCAGAAATTCAGATGTGATATATGATCATATCACATCTGAATTTCTGATGGAAAACTCAGAAAGAGAGGGGAGACAGGGAAATCAGTTAGAGGGTGGCTCAGAGAGCATAGCTTGGTTTTGCTTTGTTTTCCCTCTAGCCTGCAAGACCTCCTTGCCTGTGCCTCAATTATGACACTTATCACAGTGCATTATAATTGCTTCTTTGCACAGCTGTCTCCCCATCCACTCCTTGAGGGCAGGGGCCAAGTCTCATTCATCTCTTTGTGCCCAGAGCCTGGCACACAGGAGTGCCCAGGAAATGTTGATATTCACTGAATGAGTGAACAAATGAATGAATCAATAGGTTCTAAGCAAATACAGCTCTAATTTGCCCCCAGGTAAACCTCTCTGATGGATAGTGTCAAATCCATCCATGACTTTTCCCCTCCCTCTGCCAAGACCATTGATCTATTATTGGCCATCATGAGAGAAGGATGTGTTATTCAGAGAAGACAAGAAAGTTGCTTCCATCATTACCACAAAGGAGAGTCTAAACTTGCATGTAATGGTGCCTAAGAGTCTCCCCCTGAGTACCTCTTTGTTGCTCAGATGTGGCCCTCTCTCTAACTGAGTCATCTCGACAGGTGAACTCGCTGCCCTCCCCCCTACGTGGGACCCAACTCCCAGGGGTGTAAATCTCCCTGGCAATGCAGAATATGACTCCCAGGGAGGAATGTAGACCCGGCATCGTGGGACTGAGAGTATCTTCTTGACCAAAAGGGGGATGCAAAATGAGACAAAATAGTTTCAGTGGCTGAGAGATTTCAAATGGAGTCGAGAGGTCACTCTGGTGGACATTTGTATGCACTATATAGATAACACCTCTTAGGTTTTAATATATTGGAATAGCTAGAAGTAAATACCTGAAACTAGCAAACTCCAACCCAGCAGTCTGGACTCCTGAAGACAATTATATAATAATGTAGATTACAAGGGGTGACAGTGTGATTGTGAAGATCTTGTGGATCATACCCCCTTTATCTAGTGTATGGATGAGTAGAAAAATGGGGATAAAAACTAAAGGACAAATGGGGTGGGATGGGGGGATGATTTGGGTGTTCTTTTTTCACTTTTATTTTTTATTCTTGTTCTGGTTCTTTCTGATGTAAGGAAAACGTTCAGAGATAGATTGTGGTGATGAACGCATAACTATGTTATCATACTGTGGACAGTGGATTGTATACCATGGATGATTGTATGGTGTGTGAATGTATTTTAATAAAACTGAATTTAATAAAAAAAAAAGAAAGTTGCTTCCAGAACCATGCTAGTGCCAGTTTTGAGCCAGTACTCTTATCTTTGTCTATAAATTAATTTTTTGATGACTTATTTAGTATGCACCTTCATCGTCCTCATTCTGCTTCTTCTGCCTTTCTTACCTTCTCTCCCTTCTTATTTAAATCCTTCCCATCTTTCCAGGCCTCCCGCCCCCCACACTCAGAATTAAGCATTCCCACTTCAGAATTCCCAGAGCCCTAGACAAGTGATTCACCTCTGACATTCATCTCACTGTAGTTATTCCTGAAACTGAGTGCCTTCCTCCAGGACAGGGGTTGTGTCTGCTTCATCATTATCTACCACCCTGCCTCCTGCCCCAGCAGATAATCAGTGTTGTCAGATAATACCCCCAAAACCTATTGTTTCCTGTCAAACTGTCTCCTGAGAGGTACTGCCAGTTTGGGGAGTACTCTATGCCTCTTTCTGTCTTCTTGAACACTTAGATGTTTTTCTCCATCTGACAAATTTGGGAGGAGGGCGGATCATTGCTTGTCAAGCAATGATAATATCTCACATACCTAGAGATCCCCTAAACCATATCATTTCTGGTATTTTATAAACATAACATCCAGTGCCTCTAATCAAATCACAGGCACACTGACCCATTCAGGATCATAAGTTCAAACCTTTGCTGAGGAGTTCATTGTAGGGTGAGATTCACCTATGGTACTGAGGAACAAAAAAGAGAAGAAGAACATTCTTTTTTGGAAGGGTTTATACTGAATTAGCTCTGCTTGGAGCACATTAAGCATCAAGTACCAGGAATTCGAGTTTTCCAGATAGGAATGTCCAGCAGACAATTATAAATGCAGGTCAGAGGCTTGAGATAAGCACTGGATCTAGAGATGTAGAGCTCTGCACTGAGGTGATTAAAACAGCAACAGAGGATGTGAACTCTTACAGAGAGAGAGGAGGCTAAGGGTACAACCTGAGGGCACTCTCATTTTAAGAGACCTGTGAAGGAAGAGAATCCAGGGAAGGAGGTGGAGAAGGAACAGAGAGAGCAGTGGTGATAAGGGAGAAGAACGAGGGGAGTCACTGATGGCATTGTATGCTGGAAAGAGGTAAAATAGGATGAGTGATGACCGAAAAAAAGACATTAGGTTAGGTAATTAGGAGATCTTAAAGCTGTAAGAGCAAATGTATGGCACGTATGACTACAATCTGTCCCCTCCTTAGCCTCTCCCCCATGCCAACCATGCACTCCCATGGACTACATTACAATTTGATCACAGCACACTTGCCTGCTGAGCATAGCTTCAGAACCCTTCTCAACAGCCTAAGAATATGGATGGCAAAGAGAGAAAATGTTTTGATGGAAATGTGGGGAATAAGCCAGAATGCAATAAATTGAAGTGTGTGAGAAATTGAGGTCAAGGTGGTCAAGAAAAGAGAGGTTTTAAGAAGTTTAGCAGGGAAGGGATGGAGAGAAGGAGTTGCTTAAAGGAGTATAGGGATCTAACCAAGGCAATACTTACTAATCCTCTGGTAAAATCAATTTTCAGAGTCATCTTAGTACTTTTCCAGCAATATCCCTATACTCTCCCTTCTTCCATCCCCACCCTTGGCTTAAGGAAAACTTGCTGTAGAAAAGCTTCATCTGTAGGTTTGTTTCCAAAAATGTTCATTTGATTAACAGAGGCGTATAGTCTACCAGAGTTGGTCCTATACATATTTATGAAGGAGGAATTCTCCCTAAGAGTGGAACTTTGAGGATCAGCAGTGATGTGGGGAAGGTATTAGGCTTGGCCAGGGCCCTTCCCCAAATTCCTAAAACCACACCTTGAATGAAAACCTGGGCCTGCAGGGAGACCCCTAGTGAAGTGACAGCCACCCTGCCCAGGTCTTTCCTGTCTCCTCCTGTATAGCTCCTTCCTCCCCTCCCCAATCTACCCACCCCCAGTTTATCTCCTCTCCTTGTTTCCATCACCTCTGCCCCCTGCCTCTTTCTTCTCTCCTACCTCCTTCCAATTTTCCTCCTCCTCTCTCCCATTTTCCTTAGTCCCTTTCACTTATAATCCTTCTCTTCTGGATCTTTCTACCCTTCTTTCTGGCTTCAGGGTTTTTGAATACAAGGTAAACTCTTCAGAATGCACTCTTACTCCTTCTGAACATGTCTGAGAAACAGAGAGTTTGTAAAGAAATCCAGTTTTACTACTGTCCATTACATTCAGAACTCCTTTTGCTTTATGCAGGTAATAAAGCCTAATAATAACAATAATATCTAGCATTTAATAATAAACACTTACTGCACATTTACTATGTGCCAGGCACTATTCTAAGTGCTTTACATGAGTTAGCTCATTTATTTTCTTGACAGCCCTGTAAATAGGTTCTGTTATTATCCCCATGTTACAAGCAAGAAAACCAACACACTGAACAATTAAGTAACTTGCCTATGGTCACACAGCTAGTAAATGGTGGAGTAAAGATTCAGAGCTTGTCTCATATGACTCCAGAAATCTAATTCTTTAACCACTATGCTTATTGCTTTATGGGGTAATGGAAAGCTCATTTGGCTGAAAGTCCAAAGCCATGGGTTCAAATTCACATCTGTTATGTTAGCACTATGATCTTGGACAAATCACCTAATTTGTCCAGTGTCCCACCCATATGAGGGCATTTTATTGTACTCTAGCCAGCTCCACACAGTTTAGGTCGGATTTATTCTCTGCCTTTCTTGTGATTATTTCTTGCCCTCTCCATTTAGATTTTCATCTCCTTGAGAGCAGTCACTGGGCCTTATCTTTTTTTATAGTCAGCTTCCACCTAGGGTCTAGAAGAGTATTCAGAACCTAATAGAACACACACACACATGCACACTCATACACATTACTGTAGATTGACTGATGTAGGAACTTTACTGATTAGACAGTACAGAAAAGGGGTATGTATATGTGTCCATGAAGCCTTTTAATTACTTTAGCCCATAAAATAAGACTAGTTAATATTCAGCATATTCTTTGCTTAAATATAATTGAGCTTATTTTTTACTTAATATTATACAGTGTTACTATATCCCCTACTGACTAATAACTAGAAAGCTAACATTTTCCAGGTTTACTTGATTCTTTTGCTTAATAAACTTTTCTCTCTACCAATAGTTAAAATGACTTTAAAATGTCAGAATCCTAAAACTATTTCCATGCCCTATTCATTCATTCACTCATTCATTCAAACAAACAGTTCTTGGCATGACTATGCACTAGCATCTAATTCTCATCATCAAATAGTTCTTAAGAAGCTACTCTGTGTTGAAGAGGTGAGATGAGTACTGCAGGTGCAATACAGATGTAGTCTAGATAGAATACCAGATTTTCATTCCAGCAACTAAAACTTCTCTTTTCCTTCCATCCTCATGTCCACATCCACATGTAGCATTTTGTCTCCAGTAGCCCATGTCTGCCTCTGGCTGTCTCTCCCTAATCTCTTGGTCATGCTCTGGACACTACTGATTCTCCATTCGCCCTGCCTGCTAGCAGTCGCCTTTGATGTGCCGCTTCCTGCCAGTTCAATCCAACAACTAATGGAGTTATTATTTTTGTTTGTTCACTTTGTAAAGCCATGGCAATAAAATTTACTCTCAATAATACCACTGCAACTTTATGTCCTTAAAATGTACCGTAAATGATATATATATAATAATCATATTTCCTACAAGCAGACATGTTTCCGCAGAAAAGAGAGCTTTTTGGTTTCTGTCATGGTTGGGCCCAGGTTGTTTGGAGTAATTGGTGATAGAGGAAAGGTTGAGAAGCATCATGCAAACCCACGTTATGGAAGATGGTTCAAAGTGCTGGTTCTGTGTTATGCTAGCTATGATGAGTTCTGTTCATCTCAGAAGATGACGGGTGATTCAGGACAAGAAGTGCTCTTCTTGGTCAGGGCCCATGTTACAGTCACTGGCACAACCTCCTCAACTGAAGACAGGGTAAAGCCTCAAGGATCTATAAGAGAGATTGGCAACAACCTCAGGCTTACCCTGATAGAATCAAGTATAATTTTTTTGTTGTGGTAATATATATATAACATAAATTTTGCCATTTTAACCATTTTTAAGTGTACAATTCAGTGGCAGTAATTATGTTTACAATGTCATGCCACCATCACCCAAGCCATTACCAAAACTTTTTCATCATCCACAACAGAAAGTCTGTTCCCATCAAGCAATAGCTTCCCAATTCTCCCTCTCCCCAGCCGCTGGTAACCTCTAATCTACTTTCTGTCTCTATGAATTTGCTTATTCTAGGCATTGCATGTAAGTGGAATCATATAGTATTTGTTTAAGTATAGTTTTTGGAAGAGGTAGACCTTGAGTTAACCATAGAAAAATTTTGAGAGCTGCTTGGAATATTACAAATAGGAAACTAGATAGAAACAGGGTCATTGTATCCCCTGCTGACTAGGAGAGAGGGAGACTGGGATAGCCACAGGAGCATATTGCCAGCATGGCAAGTGTGTCCCTTTAAGTATCTTCTTTAGGCAGGCTCTCACCCCTAAGTGTCCATGAAATTTCACTTTACTGTTCTTTCTCCCTCTCTGATTTCTCTTTTACTGCCTATTCTCTAGCTCTTTCTCCCACCTACTGTCTTAGCGTAAATGTTCCAACTTTTTTTACCTTTGTCCCCAGCCATGACTTCACTTCCACACACCATTATCACATCTCCAGCTGCCCACTAGACATGCCCTACTGTCATCTCAAACCCAATCCCATCATCCTCCCCTAGCCAAATTAGCTGTTCCTGCTAATTTACCCCAGCTCTCTCCATGGTACTGAGATTCTCCTACTTACCCAGACTCAAAACCTAAGAGTCAACTTTGACTTATCCCCTCTCTCAGCCTCCACAACCAATCAATTACCAAGTCCTGTTGAGTCTACCTTGACAATATCTCTTCCCTGTCCTCTCCATCTCCACAGGAATCACCCTAGTCCTTTCTGTTTGCAATCACACCCATCCTTCAAGACCCTGATTCTCTCCACTAGATGTGAATCTCCTCAGAATCCCATTACCACTTTATTTAATTCATTTGAAAAACATGTATTAAGCTATTTTCCAGGCCCTATGATAGGAGCTGTGGGTAATATAAAGGTGAATAAAACAGCACTCTTCCCTCGTGGAGTTCTGACTATTGGGCCAGAAAGACGAATGTAACTAAATAAATAAATATTTATCAGTATGCCCCGACTTCCATCCTATGGGCTCTTTCCCCTGAGCCTGTAAGTATACTTGAGACTTTCTCACCTTAAAACAGCCACCCTCCCCCAGTCCCACCCCTGTACCAAACTCCTAAAAAAAATGTATATTTGCATCCTTATTCTCATCTCTATTTCTTCCCTTCCAGCTATTTGGCTCACTACAGTCAGGCCTCTGTCCACATCCTCAACTGACTGATGCAGCCAAGATCTCCTTCCATTGGACAAATCATAAGACACTTTTCATTCCTCCTCTTATTTTAACATCTCTGCCCTATTTCAATTTTTGCAGAATTGTTTCTACTCCCTCTCTGCCCACCTCTGAAATGTTACTGTTCTCCGTGATTCTTTCTTTGCCTCTCTTCTCCTCTCACCTGTAGTAAGCCTCCCCTGCCAACCAAGGCAATCTTGTTCAATTCCTTGGCTTTACTGTCATTGAAACTCCAAAATCCATAACACATATCATGTATGTTAGGCCTAACCTCTCTCCTAAATTCTAGACCACTAAATTAACATACTCCCAACTGAACTCATTTTTCCCTCCACCCATCCACATATCCCTACCCCACCACCAGATCTTCTCCTCTGCCTGTACGCCTTGTCCTGTTAATGCTCCTCCTACACAGCCAGAAATCCTTGTCTGTCTATCCCTGTTTCGGATTGCTAAAGCTGCCAGAATGCAATATCCCAGAAATGGGTTAGCTTTTTCAATGGGGTTTTATTAGGTTATAAATTTATAGTTCTAAGGCCATGAAAATGTCCCAATTAAGGCATCGACAGGGCAATAACTTCTCTGAAGAAAGGCCGATGGCATCTGGGGTTCCTCCATCACATGGGAAGGCTCATGGTGACGTCTCCTATTCCTTTCCTCTTGAGCTCTGGCTTCCACATGTCTGTCTCCAAATGTCTCTGGGCATTTCTCTCCTAGCTTCTCCTGTTGGTCCTTCTTGCTTCTCCCAGGGCAGTTTCTTTCCAAACTTTCTCTCTCTCTGTGAGCTCTCTTCATGGATTCCAGTAAAGGATTAAGACCCACCCTGAATGGGCTGGGTCACATCCCCATGGAAACAACCTAATCAAAAGTCCCACCCAACAATAGGTCTGCTGCCACAGGGATGGATTAAGAGAATATGGCCTTTTATGGGGTACATAACAGATTCAAACCTGCACAGTCCCCTCTTCGCTACTCTTCATGTCCAATTTAGTGTTTAGTCCAGCTGTCCTAGTTTAGACCTTTATTGCTACTCATCAGGGCTATAGAAAGAGCCTTCTAGCTGGTCTCCTTACTTGCATTCCTCTCTTCAAATCCCAATATATTCTCCATTAGCCAGTGAACATTCTAAGATGAACAACTGACTTGTTCATTCCCTCACTTAAAAACTTCCAGTATCTCTGATGAGCTGACATTCATTTATCCCACAAATATTTATTTACCACCTGCTACTATGTGCAGGTCCTTTTTTAGGAACTGGCAACACAGGAGGAAACAAAACAATGTTCTGCCCTCATGGAACTTCCAGTCTGGGGTAAGGCCAAATGCCTTAATACAGGTGGCAGACTAGGCCCACCATGACATGCATGCCTGCCTTCCCAGTCTCATGTCCTGATGCTCCTTGTGTGCTACCCTCTGGCCATACCTAATTAATTTTAGTGCCTAAAATGTGCCTTTCTGTTCCACACCTCCCTGCCTTTGCCCAAGGCTCTGTTGGGAACGCCTCTCTCCCACCCTCCATACCCCTTTTGCAGACCCCATTCCACATTTACTTCTTTTGAGGCAGTGTGTCACCTCCTATAGCTAGTGCTGATCTCCAGAATGACCTGGGTTCAAATTTCAGCTCCACATATACTGGCCATGTGACTTCAGTCAAGTTACTCTACTGCTCTGTGTTTCAGATCCTCATCTTAAAATGGGAATTATAATAATACCTACGTTATTGGTTGGTTGTCAGAATTAAATTGGTTAATCCATAAAAAGTGCCTAGATCTTATAGGTGACCAATACATAGCAAACCTTTAATAAATATTAGCTGTTATTACTTTTATATTTTTAGAATTATGATTATTTAACTTATCACATTGTTCTACAATAACCCTGCCTATTGAACATGTCTTATTTTCTTTATACTCCAATGACTAACACAGTCTGGCACATAGCAGGTACTTAGTAAATGTTGAAGGAAGGATGAAAGGACTGGTTGATTCAGGTTTGTAGCTTGGTTTCCCATGATTAAATTTAGCATTGTGGAGGAATAATGGCAACCTTAAGGCTTCTTTGGACTATCCCTTTGACCAGATATCGAATTGCATGCTGTTTTCATTGTTTGAACAAGACTGGAGGAGGTAGGCAAGAAAGGAGCATTGAGCTGGGCTAAACTGAACTAGAGCTGAGCTATTTACATTTCCTTATTCATTGACTCATGGGTCTGGAAGAGGCTGACTACCCTAAATTAACCATTATTTTCAACTCCCACCACTCTTCCCACTGAATATTTTCCATTTGCCCCCTCCCAAGCACCAAAAAGTTTGCAGACTGAAATGCAGAAAGCAAAGGTAATGCTGAGCATTAGGGAAATGCAAATCAAAGCCACAGTAAGGTACCACTTCACACCCACTAGAATGGCTATTAACAACAACAACAAAAAAATGGGCAATAACAAGTATTGGCAAGGGTGTGGAGAAATTGAATTGGAACCCTCACGCATTCCTGGTACGAATGTAAAATGGTTCACTGCTTTGCAAAAACAGTGTGGTGAGTCCTCAAAAAGTTAAACATACAATTACCATATGACCCAGCAATTCCATTCTTAGGTATATACCCAAAAGTGCTGAAAACGATACTCAGACAAATGTTCCTCTCAAACATGTATACTTATGTTCATAGCCGCAATATTCACAATAGCCAAAAGGTGGAAACAAGCTGAATGTCCATCAGTTGATCAGTGGATAAAAAACATTGTCTATACATACAATGGAATATTATTTGGCCTTAAAAAGGAATGAAGGATTGCACTCCCTTTATCCAGTGTATGGATGGATGAGTAGTAAATGGGGACAAAAACTATATGAAAAATAGGGTAGGATGGGGGGATGATTTAGGTATTCTTTTTTATTTTTATTTGTATTTTTTTCTTGTTCAGATTCTTTCTAGTGTAAGGAGGGTGTTGGGGAATAGATTGGGGTGATGAATGCACAGCTACGTGATGGTACTGTGAACAGTTGATTGAACACCATGGATGATTGTATAGTATGTGAATATAACTCAATAAAACTGAATTTAAAAAAAAGGAATGAAGTACTGATAACATACTACAATGAAAATATGAAAGTAGCCAGCCACAAAGGGTCACATATATATGATTCCATTTCCATGAAACATCCGGAATAGATAAATCCATAGCAACAAAACACAGATTGGTTTTTGTCAGGGGCTGGGAGGAGGGGGAATGGGGAGTGTCTGCTTAATGGGTACAAGGTTTCCTTTTGGGGCAATGAAAATACTATGAAACCAAAAAGAAAAAAAACTAGATAGAGGTGATGGTGGCACAACACTGTGAATGTGCTAAATGCCACTGAATTGTTCATTTTTAAATGGTTAATTTTACGTTGTGTGAATTTCACCTCAATAAAAGAAAACACTAAGGAAAAAAGAGATTTGGAGAAGTACTAAGGAAAAAGGGGGAAGTGGTGAAGAGGGGTTAGTCCCTCCCCTCCTTCCTTTACTGAGATCAAAGTCAGTATTTTGACTTGAAGTTCAACTATCCTCTTTCATCCCCTGCTCCACCTGTCTGGGAATGGGATTGCTGGTTGCCCATTTCCTTTTCTCTTCAGCGCTGGAGGGTAAGTTCAGGGTGGGGCCTGGAGCTATTTCTAGTGATGGCCAAATCCCTCCACCCCAACATCTCCTTTGCCTTATGTGATCATATTTCCTTTCCACTTTGCCAGTAAGTAACAAGTAGCAGGACCATAGGACAGGAAACTATTAGAGAAGTCAGTTTCTCCACAGGCCCTGGGCTGAGCTAATGACCTAAGCAAGTGGGAAGGGACACTGGGGCAGCTAGGCCTAGGCTGGCAGGAGAAACAGGCTGCTCTTCCTACATCTCAGCCCCAAGCACTTGTCCAACATAACTCAGGGTTTTGATGAGGTACCAGTTAGGCAAGGGCCTCTTGCCCCAGGAGAAGGGAATTCACATTTACTGAACTCCTGCTAAGTGCCAGGCCATGTGTTAGGCTCTTTTGTTTATATTACCTCATTGGTTCCTAACAACCCAGCCAGGTCAGTATTAGCATCCCTATGTGGTAGAGATGATGAAACAGAGACTAAGAAGCTTACCAAGGTTCACATTAAATCTGGGTTCTAAACTCTGGTTCTGCCTGACTCTAAAGCCAGTGCTCTTTCCACCTCATTGTACCACCTCAGGAGTCTAGAAAAGCTATTAATACTATGAATTGACTCTTTAAATTATTTCACAGAATTAACTGAACAGCTAGTTAAATGCTTTTTTGCACTCATTTAATTCAACATATGTTTAAGGACAACCTGTGATGAGTTGAGTTTGACTCCATGGGGAATGCAAAAAGAACATGATAGAAGTTTCTGCCTTTGCAGGGTTCATAGTCCAGTCAAAAAGATTTAATAAGTATAAAAATAAAAGTATAATATAACACAGAAACAAAGAAATGCTGTGAGAGATCCGGAGAGGGGAAACAGGGCACAACCTTTTGCCTTAGATACAGCCCCTGAATTCCGGGTGCTTATTGCTTCCCTCAGGCACAAGCAGAGCCTCCCAAGGCCAAGACCAGCCAACTGCCATGTGGAACTGGCACACAAAACAGGGACTTTCTTGAACCATCTGAATCCCCTAGCCCAAAAATAGTGCAAATAAGCAGGATCTGGGAATATTTTGGTTGGCAAAGGTGGGGAAAGGTTTAGGAACCCCAGCTTGGCTATAACCTGAAGCCAACCCACTTCAGCAACTGAATGTTGGTTTTTTTTAATGACTTTGCCCACTATGTGGCCTGGTTAGTTAAAGTCAGGTGCTAATGAAGCCAGGACTGGAGGCTCATTCCCAGTAGAACTGAGTTCTGTCACCAGACAGTCAGTTCTAGCCCCAGCTGACCATCTTGTAAACATGTGGCCAAAGAGGGGACTAAACTAGGAGAGTAAGGACTTGTTCCAAATACTCTGCTCCAAACAAACAACTCACGATATGTCTTATCAATAGAAGATCAGCAGTGTCATCTTCATATATGGATGCCGTACAGTATTCCTCCTACACCCCAGCTAGGCACTCTGCCTCTGACTTTTATAGCACTTTGATGCCAGGGGTTGGGGTCTCCCAGAGGGGTGCTTCCTTGCAGCTGCCTTTCTTCTGTTGTTCCCTCTAAACCTTTCTTTCATACCCATGGAATAGGTATACTACTTGACACCCTCTGGAGGAGAAGAAGCCACCTAAGGAGAGAGTGCCACCCCTGTTTGAAGCCTTTTCTTCCAGAGCCAAGTTCATGAGGTCCTTAGGCTTGTGCTGAGGGGTCCTCCTTGGCTAAAAATACAAGCCTCTCAAGTTCTTAGATCATAATGGGAGGGGGGGGGGGTAGGGGGTAGTTCCGGATTTGTCCCCCAGGTATCCCTTCTTGTCTGCTCCACATGCAGGTTTGATAAACACTATCTCAACTCAAGGCCTCTTCTATCTCCAGAACTCTGGGCTTCAGGCATCAGGGAGTAATAATTCCAGCAGGAAGGAACTAGTTCCCTCCCTTCTCTCTAGGTCAGTACACACACACACACACACACACACACACACACACACTCACACACACAAAGCGTTATAAGCACTGGCACAGTCTTAGGCATTTTCCTTTTCATTAAATGTGTAGAGTGTTCTGACATGGATGTGCAAAAGCTATCTTACCAACCAGTTAGCCCCATGGATTCCACAAAAAGGCTCTTAGAATCCCTAGACATGATTCCGTAATATCTCCCACAGTGCCAGATGTACATCCAGACACAAAACAAGGATAATATGGTGACAATGGCAATAACCCTGGGTTATTTTTGAGACTCTTTGAATGGCATCAAATTCAGAACACATATTGAGACCCTTTTTCATGCCCTCTGTACCATTTTTTCCATGGAATTTTAATTTTCTTGGTTTACTTACCATGATTGTCACTATTGAAAGCACATAATGTTAAGGACCATATGCTGTCTCTCCAGAGAGTGTGTACAAATACTATTTCTGTTAAAAATTAAACATAACTAGTAGCTTTGCATATTTCCCATTCAAAGACTTAATCCAATTGAATGATTCCCTTTGTTGTATAGTATTTTTCCCCATGTGAGCCCTAGTAGAGAAGCTGAATCAGATAGTGTGACTTACCAAAGGTCACTAGGAGTCATCTAGTGAGCTTACAATAGAATCCAAAAACCTTTATTTTGAATCTCTGAATTGAAAAACAAACTCTATTACAGTGAAAGAAAAACTGAAGTAGAGAAACTAGACTTGTTTGACATTCCTGGGACAGAGAATTTAAATCACCCAAAAGTATTTGGCAGCTGTGATGCTCTATGAGGACCAAGGCGATCATAAAATTTGGGTGCTGCCCACCTTCCAGTTGCTGATAGTCCAATGAGTGGGGAGTCCAGGCCAATGTTGAAAAAGCTCTAGCCAAGGCAGGATGTGCTTGTGAACACTTGGAGGGCCCCTGAAGGGGTCTTGTCCATCTTTATAAACCCCACAGTAGCCAGTCCAATGACCTGCATGTGATATACAGGCAAGCGCTGTCTATTTGTTGAACAAAAGGACTATAAGAGAGGTGCCAGTGGAATGCCCTGGGAGTTGGTGGAGAATGAGGGACAGCTTTGTAAAGGATGTGACATTTGAGCAGTGCCTAGAAGGATGGGGGGCGGTTTCACAGGCAGCAGGAATTGGAGGAGGACCTTTGTAGGTCCCAGGAAAGAGCAATGGCAAAGATCCTAAGGGGGACAAAGCAGGGTACGATTTGAGGGTATCACAGAACAGTCTAACATGGCTAGAGGGCAGGGGAGATGTAAGAGCTAAGGTTGGAGAGAAATGTTAAGACCTGAGCAGGGAGAAACTCGGAACAACAAGCTAGAGGATTTGGCAATGGACTGTCATTGAAAGTTTTGAACAAGGGAGTCATGCCCTGCCTTGTCAGCAACGGTGAGTTCTTTTGATTGTTCTGTTTGTATGTAGTTTGGTTTGAAGGTTTCATGTGGTTTAGTTTGTTTTTTGGCCTTTCCCTTTCCCTTACAGTTTTTCACAGCATATGGTCCTGATTATGTGCTGGAAATCACGCCAAGCTGCCAGCCAGACCGCAATGAACCCCACAGAGTCCAGCAAATCTTCAACTACATCAAAGGTGAGCCACCACCCTTCAAGTCCTATCCTCCTTGTTCCACCCAGCTGTGGTGGCCCATCATTGGGGGCTTCCCCAAATACCATTTGTCTTTTGGTGGCTAATTGTTTTACTGACTCGGAAGGGAAACCTCCTCTTGACCTGACAGCTTGTAGTTGGAATTCCACACTGGCCACTCTGGTTGGGATTGTCATTTGGCTGGTTAATGCCACCTTCAGAGAGACAAAAGGCTTAGATTTATGTACCTTCAGGGGAAAACCCGTTCTAAAGTATGTCCTGGAATCCTTTTTCTTTCAAAAAGATAACAGTAAGGTCCTCTATTTAAGATGAGGGAAAGTTCAGATTTGGGGTGTAGAGGGCTTACAACAGTCTGTTCCAGTATGGTTCTTTGGTCCAGTAAAGCCTTGAGAGACTATAGGACTACAGTGAATAGTCAGGAATTCTGATGCCCTGGGGAGTGTGTTTCCCAGTCTCATGCAGAGTATTGAAGATAGGGCTGCTGCGCTCTCCTTCCACTCCCTAAGGATGACCTGGAATTATTCTGGCCTCTGGGGAGAGGGAAAATGACCATCATCAGGCCATTGCTGTCTTGATCGCACAATCCACTCACTGTTTGGGGAAACTGCTCTCAGCTTTTTAGTAGAACCCCCCTCCTAACCCCAGCTGCTTCTTCACAACTCAACTCACTTCATCCCCGGTTCTTTTTAAGTGATTTGGCATCCATTTCCCTGTTTAATAGAATTTGCAGACATGTATACATATTTTGGGAGCTCCTCATTATTTGCAGAGTTTACATGGCCAAGGGTATCATATTGGCCATCCTGAAGAGTGAAATTCCTGTGTTTATTCATGAAACAGCCAAGGTATCACCAGTTCTACTACTTTTGACTCTTCATTGCAATCGAATCCAACATGAAAGGGAAGCCTCTTCTATCCTGGAGTTAGACTGAAGGAATATATTATGCCCTAAGGGTTGCTAAGGGTTATGTTAAGGTCCATACCCACTTGCAGAACTCATTCTGTGACAACACAAAGCACATAGGCAGGGACTCTATGTCCCAGGCTCCTTTGGCCAGAAAATGTTTTCTAAGCTAAGAAGTCATAGACTCTTTTTTTATTTTTTTTAATTAGAGAATTTGTAGGTTTACAGAAAAGTCATATAAAAAATACAACGTTCTTGTATAACTGCCTGTTGTTAACACTTTGCATTAGTGTGGCACCTTTGTTGCAATTGATGAAAGAATATTAAAATAGTACTATTAACTATAGTCCGTAGAGTCACAGACTCTTAACATTCCACTCACAGCAATGCTTAGTGTCCCTTCTAAGGTGTCCCATCACCTTCAGCCTTCTCCTGATCCTATAGTTTCAAGTCACCTCACTCTGGCCTCTCAGTGACTACCAATCCCACAAGTCTTCACTTCCCAACCAAATCCTCCTTCCTTGTCGAACCGTTACAGCCTTCAGGATCCTTCTAGTCTTGGCCCTTCTCCAGTCCTTCCCACTGCACTCTAGCCCTGATTAACCCCAGAGAACCCATCCTAGTTTCCTCCTGTGCCTCTCAGACTCAGGACCCATTTCCTGTTTCCTTTGGGACCCATCCTGGGCCAAATTTTCTTAACCCTTTCTTTCAACCTTGCCGTTTTCCCCCATTCAGGCTTTAAGTTCTGGTAGGACACAGACAAAGCAATAGAAACAGAGAAACTAAGCATGTCTCTGTAGCTACTTGCTCCCACCCACATATGCACAGATATGGGTATGCCCTCATGCTTTCCACACATACCCAGACACATACCTTCCAAAGAGTGGTGACATTTCCTATTGAGGAAATGGACATGACAAGCAAGAGAAGCCTAAAGGAAGGTAATTCAAAGGAAAGAGAACTAAGAAAGGTAACAAAAAAAAAAAAAAAACCCAAAAGAGGGATAAATTTAAAAAAAAAAGACGAGGTAAAAGACTAGAATGAGGGTTGGTGAAAAAATAATGGAAGACATTAGAGAACATGTAAATTATCTGTAACTAAAGATTTTTAAAAGATCCTAACAGGCTAAAGCAATATCCTGATCATAGCACAATGAAATTGAAGTGGAAGAAACATGTGGACCAGGAATTGGATCCTCAAAAGTCACTGGACACATACAAAATGGGAAGACATGGCTTAGCAGCATTTTGTCTGAAAGAGAGTTTGGGATTGTAGTCAACCCAGAGCCCAGTGTGAGTCACCAGGGCAAGGTAGCCTCCAGAGATGTTGATGCAGTATCGACCTTACTTTAAAAGGGCTCTAGACAAATGGGAGCATATTCCAGGAGGCCAATGGGGAAGGAGAGTGGACTGGAGGCCAGGCTTCAGAAGGTCTGGTTGGAGGAACTGGGGCTTTTTGCAGAAGAGAAGACTCGGGGATACGTGATCTCTGCTTCATACCTCTGAAAGGCTGTCACAGAACAAAGGGAGTAGACAGGATCTATGTAGCCTCAGGGGACAGAACTAGGACTCATAGGTGGGTATTATAAAAGGGCAGATTTTCATTCAGTAGAAGGAAGGATTTTCTAACAATCTGAGCTGTCCGAAGTGGAATAGGCTGCCCAGGAAAGAATGAGGTCTTTGTCACTAGAGAGGCTAGACAATCACTTTTCTGTCATATTGTAGAGGGGTTCCTGCACTGGGGGAGGGTGGTTAGACTAGATTACTTTTAAGGTTCCTTCCAACCTTGAGATTCTAGGATGCGATACGTTAAAATGAGAAAATAGGAAAAAATACAAAGAATATGGTAAGAGTGCAGGGGATTGGTAGATGAGTCACATTTGTTAGTTGGGGGAGGAAATGCTATGTGTAGGAAAGAACTGATGAGGAGAAGAGGAGAAAATAAGTGGCTAAGGGTGGGTGAGGAAGAGCTGGGGAGGAGCCAGGGAGAACAGAAAGCAAGTACAGTGGCTATAGAATACCAAGGAATGTTTGTATTTTACATTTAGCCAGCCGTTTCATATTGACAAAGTATTGTGTTCTAGCCATGCAAACAAGCTGAGCACACAGGTCCAGAACCAGAAGGAAATTCAGCTAAGCCTGGAAGAATTGAGCCTACAAAGAAGTCCACGTGTTGCTAAAAATAGTCAGAATAACCTGCTATACTGAGACTGTGCCCCTCCAAGCCTGGTGATGCATGCTGCCATCAGATAGTGTGTTGCCATGACAATGGTCAGTGTGGAAAAGGCTGCTGAGTTTTCTGCATTCTGAAAGATTTTCTTGAATCTGTCTGTCTACGAGACTGTGGTTTGTTCTTGCGTATAAAAACCTCAGCGAAGCCGAAGCTGGCCGTTTCCTGCCTGCCTCCCCCACCCCCGTTAAAAACCAAGAGGGGAAGGGAAAGAGAAAACAAACAAACAAACAAAGAGGCGCAAATTGATTTGGGGAGGTGAGATGGCAATGAGGGAGGCATGGATTCAGCTCCACTCTATGAGAGGGAGTTTAGCCAACATGTCTAGTTGAATTTGTTCAGCCTTTGAGCTTGTTTTCTCTCTCTCTCTCCCTCTCTCTCTCTCTCTCTCTCTCTCTCTCTCTCTCTCTCTCTCTCTCTCTCTCTCTCTCTCTCTCTCTTTCTCACTACATCCCTTAGAAGCACAAAAGATGGGATTTTAACTTATTGGAAATCAATCCTGAGAAGGTTCATTTTATAGAAGATGCATTCCACATGCCACAGGATGGCTGAAAGGATAGGCAAATTTAGACCTCACCTTAACCTATCTGTACTGCCCATTAGTCTTCCCAAGAGGTTAAAAAAAAAAAAGACAAAAATGAAATCATGGAGAGTCTATTCAAGCTTTACACAGAGAAAAACTGTTTTGCTTCCACAAATTGCTCTACTTGCACCGACAAGCTATCTTGAAGATATGTGTCGTTATTCACAGGAAGTGTGGGTTAGAAATAGGATGGTTCTGCCTAGTTCATGACCACTACTGTAAAATCATCCTAGCATCATCCTCATATGCTCAAGCTTGTTTGCCTTTCCTCTCGTTGACTTACTCCAGAGGAACTGAGTCACAGCGAACCTTCGAGAATTGGAACAGAGCTGATATGATCAATCCCCCGAGGGGGCTAGCTCGCCATACATGACTGGCTCTGCATGGGGAAATGGGAGTAGAGGTAGGAGGTTTTCCAAGCCTCTGATACTTATGACATTTGAGTCAAGTAGGGGCCTTCAAGGGGCTCAGCGCTTCATCTGGCAGCCCCCATACATTGTGCAGGGAGTGGGGGGGGGGGGTTGTACATTTGCATGTGTTAGAACTGTAACTGGAGGTTTGTATACTTGGTCTAAGATCCCAGAACTGTACCCTGAGTTTTCCTGGGGTATAAAAGGGAATGAACGGGTCCAGGAGGTGAAGTGGGGGGAGGTAAGGACATGTGATTAGAGGAAGGCCTCGTGCACATCTGCCCTTTCTGACCTTTAAAGAAGGAGGCTTAGTATGACAGCCTCTACAGTGTAGGGTTAGGAAGATAGGCCAACAAATTGATTCAGCTGTGGAAAGAGACAATCCAGGGGAAATAATAAGAATAATAACTGCTATTTATCTTACAGATGAGGGAACTGAGGCTCGAAGAGATTAAGTGACTTGCCCGAGGTCACCTCCATTCATTCCAGCAAGTAATTACTAAGCACACACTGTGCTAGTAAGTGGTGGAGCAGTCACTTGAACCCAGTTCTGTCTGAATTGGGGCTTCGGAGTCAGGCTGTTTTGCCTTTCTGGTCCTCCTCCCCTTGGCAGCATTGCCCAGTCAAGTCTCCTCATCCCTTGTCTGCTTTTTCCAACTGACTCTAATAAACCCTTCCCATCCTGCAATTTGTACCCAGCTGATCCAAGTACCCAAAATCTCCTGTCTCCCTGGAAATGGGAGGAAGACAGCCATGGGCATCCCTAGGCCTTTTAGCCTTCCGTAACCCCCACCCCTACCATGTTCCACATCACCCCACCATACTGTAATCTGAAGCTTCCAGCTCCATTTCAAGCTGAGCAGAAAAGTAAGAGGACCAAAGGCAGAAGACACCAGTTCATCCAGCTCCAGCTTCATGAAGTATGTCACTAGCCGCTAGCCCCAGTTTGCCATTTACAGTCCACAGCCCCAAGCTAAGACCCTTGCCACATTCGTCGGTAATATTCTCAGGAGAACCATTATGCTGGGGGTAAGCAGCACCTCCTCTGGCAGCCTAAAGTTTGGGATTGACATTCTTCTAGGGACTAGCAATTGAGGCTTCAGGTCTGGGCATGTCCGACGTCTGCTGGAGCCCCAAGCTTGAAGCAGCACTCCTGCCTGGTGGGATTCTACACCATGGAAATGCGACTTCATTCCACACTTTCTCTTGCTTTCTGAGAATCTGTGAGAATAAGTTAAAAGGCAAGGTTTGTCCCAAGGATAGACTGACCATTTGTTGTACAGCTGCTTTGAAGCAGGATTGTGGAGGCTGTCCTGAGCCAATTTGCATGACTTCAGGTGATGTCCTTCCCTCATCTCCCCTTTCTTTCCATCCCCCACCCCACCCTTTCTTTATTCCTCTCCATCTGACTGTGGTCCCTTCCAGGTGCCTACTGCTATCCTGAAGTTGCCCAATGACCAGATACCTCTCTTTCTTACTTCACTAAAGAGTTAAAAATTGGAAAGCTTTTGTCATTGTTGTTGTTGTTAAACAGAAAGATAAATTATAAAAATATCATGCTGAAAATTTTACAAATATCCCAAAATAAAAATGGAAGCTGCTCCCCAGAAGTTCGGTAACTTAGACAGTGGCTTTTAACAAGCCATGAAAACACTTGGTAGGTCATTTATGAAGACTTGAAATATCTACCTAAATCCATGAGGAAACTGCCATTACTGAAAGCCTGGATAACACGATGTACTGGATGTTTTACATTCATGATCTCATTTAATCCTCACAATTACCTCATGAGGTAGGAAACTAGTGCCCAAAGACATTGTGTAACATGCCCATAACACGTAACATGTTAAGTGCTGAACTCAGGATTTGAACCCATGCCTGAGAACTTTCTTTTTAACTGTCCTGCACTGTCTCCCAAGGTGAGATTCTGAACCAGTTTCATTATAAGAGATATTACTATGTCTCCACTTTGAAGCCCAGCTGAATCAATCAACACACAGTTTTCTTGAACCTCCCATGTGCCTAGTGCCATGGGAGATAGAAGAGAAATTTAAAAGATGGTTCCTACTTGCTGAGAAGTCTAAGTGAGGAGACAAAACTAACCCCCTTGGACAGGTCTATGTAGAAGAAGCTTGGGGAGTAAGACTTTAGGGAGACTGCTTTTGGAAGGCTGGGAGGATTTGAATAGATAGTAGTGGTGAAGTGCTTATAAACAAGGGAAACTTGAATAGGTTAGGGGGAGATGGGGCAGATTGCAGAATCCCTTGAATTGCAGACTGAATAGTCCATATGTGATACAATAAAGTGAATCATTATAAGCTCTGGTATTAGGACACGACCTGCTACAGTGATATTCAGGATGGATCATGGTAGTGGTACAAGGATGAGCCTACCCAGGGGCCTGGACTAGAACAGTGGCAGTGAGGAAAGGGAGGAATTGCCAAGAGCTGTTGTCAAGAGAGTATCAACAGGACTTGGAGGTAAGTCCTTTAGAGAGGACCCAGGAGAAAGAAGAGACAAGGATGACTCTCAGGGCTCCAGCCTAGATACCTCCTGAGATGGAAAGCTGTTGAGGGTAGGGGTTGTACTTTTATAGAAGCATATGCTTGATGTATTCTGTTTTCATATGTTGTGTATGAGGTATGGCACAGAATCTTGGTGCATCGACATGGTAGAATTCACTGCGGCCAATTAAAAAGCAAGTTTTTAAGAGTAATTTGATGACATAAGTATATGCTCATAATAACGATGTTAAGTGAAAAAGCAGGATGCTAAATGGTTTAATACCATATAATCTCAATTTTGCAAATATCTTTGTGTGAGTGTATGTGTGTGTGTGTGTGTGTGTGTGTGTGTGTTGTGTGTATGTGTGTGTGTGTGTGTGGATATGCATAGAAAAACACTAAAGGAAATAGACCAAAAATGCTAACAAGTAGTTAGTTCTCTTTGGTGGTGGGATTAGGATTATGGATAATTTTTATTTGTTCTTTATACTTTCTCCATCTTTTTTCAAGATTTCTACCATGTACATGTATTGCTTTTATAGTCAAAAAGTGAATAAATGTTTGTTTCAGGAAAAGACAGTAACATTTTGTCAAACCTTGTGTCCTAATTTTTAGTTTACAGAATATGGTCACTGTACCTGTACACAGCTGGAAAAATTGGAGCCTGGTGAACGATTATTATGTATTTCTCAGGTGCTATTTCCTTTCCTAGGCACTGCTAGAAATTCTAGGGTGCTTCCATTTGTCTTGAAAAACAAATCTTTCCTTGGCTCACAATATAAAGGCTTTTCTGTCTGAGAGTAGGACAGAACATCCAGGACCACCTCCCTTTCCAGAAATCTCATTCAGTCTAAGACAAGTGTCTCAGTCTCCATCTATTTGGGCTTTCTATTCTGTTCCATTGATCTGTGTGTCAATCCCTCAACACAGTCTTAACTACTGTAGATATATAATAACTTTTAAATCAGGTAGAGGATTCCTCTTACTTTCTTCTTTTTTAAAAACTATTTTAGCTGTGCTAGTTCTTATATCTTACATATAAGTTTTCAGATAATCTTGTCTATATCTACAAAAAATCTTGATGTGACTTTGATAGAAATTGGGTTAACTTCTATATCAATTTGAGGAGAATTGACATCTTTACTATGTCAAGTCCTCCATTCCATGAATATGCTATGTCTATCCATTTATTTAGATCTTCTTTGATTTCTTTTATCAGCATTTTGTAGTTTTCAGTATAAAAGTCTGGTACATGTTTTGTTAATTTTATGCCTAAATATATCATTTTGAACAATTATAAATGGTTTTGTATTTTTAACTTTGTTTTCCATGTGTTAATTGCTACTACATAAAAATATAATTGATTTTTTTATATCAACCTTGTATCCTGGACTTCACTGCACTCATTTATTAGTCCCAGGAATTTTTTTGTAGATTCCTTGGGATTTACTTTGTAGACCATTATGCTGTTCTGCAAAGGGGAAAAGTTTTATTTCTTTCTTTCTGATATGTATGCCTTTTATTTCTCTTTTCTTGCCTTATGGCACTGGTTGTGAGTAAGAATGGTGAGAGTGTCCATCCTTGCCTTATTCCTATCTTAGAGGGAAAGCATTTAGTCATTCTCCATTAAGTATGATGTTAGCTATAGATGTTTTGGGATGTGCTCTTTATGAAGTTGAAGAGGTTCCCCCTCTATTCCTAGTTTACTGAGCATTTTTATCATGAATTGATGTTGGATTTTGTCTGCATCAGTTGATACTAGTGTGTGTGTGTGTGTGTGTGATTTTTCTTCTTTGGACTTTTAATATGGTGGATTATATTAACTGATTTTCAAATGATGAACTGGCTTTGAATATCTGAAATAAACACCACTTGGTCATGGTGTATAATTCTTTTTATATATTTCTGAATTCTATTTACTAATATTCTGTTGAGGATTTTAGCATCTGTATTATAAAGGATGTTGGTTGCAGTCTTCTTTACTTGTGGTTTGGATATCAGGCTTTGGTTTGGGTATCAGGCTTATACTGGCTTCATAGAATTATGTGGAAAATGTTCCATACTCTTCTGTTTTCTGGAAGAGATTGTATAGAATTGGTATAATTCTTCTTTTAACATTTGGCAGAATTCTCCAGTAAAAGCCTATGGGCCTGGAGATTTCATTTTCAGGAGGTGATTAGAAAACACACTCAGTATAATTTCAATTATTTTAAATTTGTTGAGATTCATTTATGGCCCAGGATATGTGGTATCTTGGTATATATTCTGTGGGTGCTTGAAAAGAATGTGTACTCTGCTTTCGTTTGGTGGAGTTTTCTATAAATATCAATTAGATCCTGTTGTTTGATAGTGTTGTTGATTTCTTCTATATCTTTGCTGATTTCCTGTCTAGTTCTAGTAATTATTGACAGAGGTGTGTTGAAGTCTCTAGCTCTAATTGTGAATCACTTTCTTTCTCCTTTCACTCTATCAGCATTTTTTAATTAAATTCAGTTTTATTGAAATACATTCACACACCATACAATCATCCATGGTATACAATCCACTGTCCACAATATGATAACATAGTTATGCGTTCATCACCACAATCTATCTCTGAACATTTTCCTTACATCAGAAAGAACCAGAACAAGAATAAAAAATGAAAGTGAAAAAAGAACACCAAAATCATCCCCCCATCCCACCCCATTTGTCCTTTAGTTTTTATCCCTATTTTTCTACTCATCCGTACACTACTCTATCAGCTTTTGCTACATATATCTTGAAGCACTGTTCTTTGGTACATATGAACTTAGAAATGCGATGTCTTCTTGGTACATTTACACTTTTTATCATTATGTAATGTCCCTCTTTGTCCCTAGTAATTTTCTGTTCTCTGGAGTCTACTTTATATAATATCATATAGCCACCAGGATATAGTTGGGCTATTTTTTAGCCATCTGCTAATCTTTGTCTTTCAATCACTGTATTTAGACCATTTGCCTTCCATGTAATTTTGATAAATTAGGATGTACATTGCCATTTTATTTTCAATTTTCTATTTGTTAACTCTGTTCTTTGTTTCTCTGTTTTCTTCTTCCTCCCTTATTGTAGCTGACTTGTTCCTTTATTAGAATTCTATGTTGATTAGTCCATGGTGTTCTTGAGTATATTTATTTGTAGAAGCTTTTTTAAAACATTTTATTGTTAAATATAACATATATGCAGAAAAGTGATAAATTTCAAAGTACATTTTAACAAGTAGTTATAGAGCAAATTTCAAAGTACAGTATGGGTTACAGTTCCACCATGTCAGGTATTTCCTTCTAGCTGTTCTAATAGACTGAAGAGTAAAAAGAAATATCTATGTAGTGATTCAGTGGTCATAATAATTTGTTAAATCCTATCCTCTCTGTTACAACTCCTCTCATTTGGTCATTGTCTCAATCTTAAGGGATATTTGGGCAATAACCATTCTAATTTCTTCATGTTGAAAAGGGGTGTTGACATTATGGGATAGGGGGATGCAACTGATTGATGTTCTTGGAGAAGCTGTTACCTCCGGGTTTCAGGGCGTATCTGGCATAGGAACAATCTGGAGGTTTTAAGTTTCTGAAAAATAAACTTAGTGAGTGAAACTTTTTTTATAGAATCTTAGATAGAGCCCTATTCTTTAGGGTTTTTAGGAATACTGTTGGCTGGGACTTGGCATACCATGACAATTTGTGATATCTAGCTGAAGCTTGCATAAGAGTAACCTCCAGAATAGACTCTCAACTCTATTTAAACTCTCTTAACCACTGAACCCTTATTTTGTTACATTTCTTTTTCCCCTTTTGGTCAAGAAGGTATTGTCAGTCCCACAATGCCAGGGTCAGACTCATCCCTGGAAGTCCTGTCCCATGTAGTGGGGGAGGGTAATTCGTTTATTTGCAGAGTTGGGCTTAGAGAGAGAGAGGCCACATCTGAGCAACAAAAGAGTTTCTCTGGCAGTGACCCTTAGGCCTAATTATAGGTAGGCTTAGCTTCCCCATTGCAAAAATAAGTTTCATAGGAGCAAGCTTCAAGACTGAGGGCTTGACTTATTAAGTTAGGAGACCCTAATGCTTGAGAGAGTATCAGGAATTTCCCAGGTGGGGAAGCTTAATAGTTCCATATTTTTTCTGTAGAAGCTTTTTAATGGTTGCTCTGGATATATATTATATATGCATAGTTTATCACAATCTACTATTGTTGACATTTTACAGGTCCAAATGAAGTGTAGAAACTTTATCTCTCTTTATGTCCTTTCCTCTCCCCATTTATAATTTAATTTTTTCAAATTTTCCCTCTACATACATTTAGAACCACACTTGACAGTGTTATAATTTTTACTTCAATTATTAAACATAATTTGGAAAACTCAAGAAGGGAAGTCTATTGTATTTACCCATATTTTTACTCTTTCTATTGTTCTTTCTTCCTTCCTGATTTCCAAGATTCCATCTTTTATCATTTCCTTTCCATTTCAAGAACTCCTCTTAGCTATTTTTTTTAGGATAAGTCTTCTGGAAACAAATTCTTAGTTTTCCTTCCTCTGAGAATGCCTATTCCCCCTTCATTTCTGAAGGGTATTTTCACTGTATATGGATTCTGGGTTGACAGTTATTTTCTTTCAGCATTTAAATAATGTTGTGCCACTTACTTCTGGCCTCCGTGGTTTCTAATGAGAAATCCACTGTCATTTGAATTATCTCTCCCTTATAGGTAAGGTTTCAATTCTCTTTTGCTGCTTTCCAGATTTTTTTATTTTTCAGGGGTTTGATTATTATGTGTTTTAGCATGGATTTCTTTGGATGTATCCTGCTTGCAGTTAGGTCAGCTTCCTGAATCTGTAGATTTATTTCTTTTGCCAAGTTTGGGAAATTTTTTAGCCATTATTTCTTCAAATACTATTTCAGTCCCATTCTCTTTCTCTAGAACTTTGATGATATGAATGTTAGATCTTTTATCATGGTCTCACAGCTCTCTGAGGTTCTTTTCATTTTTTTCAGTCTATTTTCTATCTCTTGTTCAGATTTGATAATTTCTACTGTTTTATTGTCTTTCCATTTACTGATTCTTCCTCAGCTCCCTCAATTCTTCTGTTGGGCCCATCCATTGAGTTTTTTTATTTCAGTTATTGTATTTTCCAGTTTTGAAATTTCCATTTGGTTCTTTTTTATGTCTTCTATTTTTTTATGAGACTTTCTATTTTTTTTCTCATTTGTTTCAAGCATGTTCAGAACCACTAGTTGAAATAGTTTTATTATGGCTACCTTAAAATCCTTTTCAAATAATTCCAACATCCATGACATCTCTGTGTTGACATCTTTTAGTGTCTTTTTCTCATACAAATTGAGATTTCCTGGTTTTTAATATAATAAGTGATATTCTGTTTTGTCCTGGACATTTTAGGCATTATGTTATGAAACTCTGGATCATATTTACATCTTCTGTTATAGCAGGCCTCCTCTGCTAAAGGGGGCACCACTTCATTACGTCTAGGTGAGGGTAAAAGTCTAGGTTTCCCACTCAGTCTAGGGGGAGGGTTATACCTCATTACTGCTGGCCAGTGGGGTAGAATTTCAAGAACGCCATTAGGCCTCCACTGACACCACCATGAGAATGGAACCTCTTGTTACTGCTTCCCACATGATCTTTAGTAACACAGCATGGGCAGACCTCCTTGCCACCAAGTAAGGATGAAAGTCCTGCCTCCCCACCCTACCTTCTCTGACACCACCTTGGCAGAGTAGAAGGGATGCCTTGTTATAGCCAAGCAAGTGTTTTATTTTAATGTTTCTTTCATTCAGCAAATGTGTATTTGATGTTAATATGTGCCAGTCACTATTCTAGAGGTAAATAGGACAGATAAAGACCTTGCCCATCATGAAGCATATGTCCCAGTGGGGAATATAGACAATAAGCAAATAAATAAATATTTAATGTTGGTTACTGATAAATTCAGAAGAGTGCTATCTTAGATAGGTGGTGAATAAAGGCCTTTCTGAATAGGTAACATTTGGGGATACAGCTTAATAAATTGAGGAAAGGAGGCTTGCAAAACTTGGAGCGAAGAATGTCCTGGACTGAGAGAAGAACAGGAATAGAAACCCTGAGGCTGGAATGGGTTTGGTGTGTATAAGGTGTATGTTTTCATGTGTATTAGAAGGAAATATAACTATCATCAAACTCTTTGGTTTCATGGATATTGTTGTTCAGGATAAGGCTATGTTAAAAAAACATGAGTCGATATAAAGAGTAGTTTCCAAGGATGTAGTATGTGAATATGTCCCTTGAAAGCAGTGTGAGAAGGACTGAAGTTTGGGAAGCACGTCTGTCTCTCAGATAGATAATATCTTCAGCCCCATTTGACAGATGAGAGAACTGAGGCATAAGGAGGTTAATTAGCTTGTACAAATTGTACACAGGAAACAAGTGGGGAGCTGAAATTTCACGAGAAACAAGATCATACCCAAATATTAGATGAAGCAATGTGGAATTTTCCTTCTGCCTGATGGAGCTGCTAGTTGTTACATACACCAAACAAAAACTTCTGAAGAGTAGTGGGAGGCCTCTAATGTGTTTAATTAAGCAGTTTTCCTGTTTGCCTAAAGTACACGCCAGGGGCCATCGCATTGTTTATTCCCCTCCAGCTTTTAGCCCTAAAATAATCGAGGTACAAAGGCAAGGTCAGAAATTATTAGAGAAAATAAGGTAAACCACTCAGGGTTCTGGAATGCCTAACTGTTGACAACTTTCTCAGGCCACCCAGAGGCCCTTTAACCAACTGAGATCCAGGTGCTCTCTTCAGCAGAGCAGCCAAATGCAGCAGTGCTAAGGGTCATTTTATGCCAGAGTAAGCAGGCCCAGGCTCCCTGGCCTTGCTGCCAAGGAGCAGCCTCCATGGGATTCTAACCACAAAGTTCCAGAGGAATCTCTGCAGACATCCCATCTCTATGGACTTTTCTGCTTGTATCTGATCAGGGACATCCCCAAGCCATGGTCAGTCCACCAAGGGGCTCTCAGTCTTTTGAAAAAGTGAAGCATCTTTAGAGTCTCCTGGTTTGCCCACATCTTTCTGCCTCTTTGCAGCTCCCAACATGTTTTGGAGGGAGACTTCATAAAGATTTCTAAATTGAGTTAGAATTTCAAGTCTATTGTGACATGCAAATTAGTCCTGCTTGCCCGTTGGCAGCAATGCAGCTGAAGTGCCTAGAGACGGACCATAACATGAAAACATCAAAGTGATTAAATGTGCCCAAAGAGCATAATTGAGTGCATGAATAAGAGAAAATAAAACAAATTGATTTTTTTGCAGTGCCAGAAAAACAGAATAATTGAGAACAAAATAATAGACTTTGAAGTAATCAAAGTGAGGAATGCACCATAGTGACATAGAAACAGCCAGTTAAGGGAGAGATTTATTGTGTTTCTGTTATCATTTTTACAACTTTAATTTCATTAGCTAATAAATACAAATCAGTTGAAAAATCAATCAACCAGAGAAGAGGCAGTCCCAAGCCAAGATTTTTATTCACATCTCTAAAACAGGCTAAGGCGGTGATCCTTACTCAACTTTCATAGGTGCACATATCCCCCTGTGAGCTGGAAAACTAGTTCTAGGAGGCCTCTCTGCTTTGGAGGTGGTGATGTTCTCATCTGTCAGTCACTTTCCACATATAGGTTTACAGATTCAAGTTTCAAAAGGGTTGTTTTTATGTCCCGCCAATATTTCCAACAGACAGAATTACCTGAGTACATGCCTCTTGGTTTATAAAGGTGATATTTTCATGGCACTGCCCAGCCTTACATTAGGTCAGTCTGAATTCATTTGGTGGTGATGGCAGCGGCAGCTATGACAGCAGCAATGGTAAGAACAGCTGCCACTCTCTCCCAATATTGCTGAGTATCTGTGGCTTACTGCTTCCATTGCCCCCCCAACAAAGTGACATTGAACTCTAATATAAAACCAGGAGGGCCAGGCCTGCCACCCCTTCCCCAGGCTTCCAGCCTGGTGGCCATGATGCTGGGGAGGATCAGGGAAGAGGAGCTAGGCTGGTGGAAACTTTTCATGCTGACTATGGCTTTAGAGCACTGGGGACAACAAACCATGCTGGGACCAGGTGCTGGAAAATCACAGAACAAATATGGGATCACTGCAGAGCTCTTTTTATGGCTCCTCCAAGGAGCAAATCCCTCCACCCAACTCCTCAGCTGTTCATGACTGGGTTCAGTGGCCCTTCCCTTCAGGATCTGCAGGGATGGCTGATGTGGCTTCAATTTTGGTTTTCACTTTCACAGGCCCTTGAGCTACTCTGGCAGCTGTTGTCACTTCCAGATGTTCATAACACAACCTACCTTCAGGGCTCCAAACTTAGTTGCCATGCCTGTGGTGCCAGTAAAGATCTTTGGGGCTGCTGGGAATGTAAACTAGGGTGTGCAGAAGGAGTCAGCACTGCTGAGACTGGCACTACCCTCTGGCCCAATCAGGATGGCACAGTTAATAATTTGTGCCTGCCAGGCAATTTGTCCTGGAGAATTACTCTTCCAGGAAGCACCTAGAAGCTAAAGGGAGTCTCTCTCTCTCTCTCTCCTTTTGGTTGTGTCCAAGCCTAATCATGGTATGCCTTGAGGTGAATAGAGAACTTTAGCATTTAGCTCCTTTCTGCAAGAGAGAGTGAGTTTGTCTCCAGTTCAGGCCCCACATCACAGCTTCCGTTTCCCACTGGTGTTTGGACGGAGCAGAATGGAGCAAATGGCTTTCAAAATTCTAAAGCATGATACAGATGGAAGGCTGTATTATTCTTCCTACCACTGCTATTCCCATTATCCTGCATTTCCCAGCCCAGAATTTTTGTCCAAAAAAGAAATGTGGAGAAGGCACATAAACCAAAGAACCTGGGAGCTGTGACTCCAAAAAGTCTGGGGAGCATTTGCCCAGCCCAGCAGATAGACAACTCCTGAGGCACAGCTCCACAGGGTGGCTGGCAGGCAAGCAGCCCACTCCTGTGATGTCACCTCTACAGCTACTTGTGCCTATCCCTTCACATGGAGCCGGCAGATTTAGGCCCAGGAGGGGAGAGAAAATGAATCATAAGCTATTTTAGAAATTGCTTCGATTCTGTTTGAGACTATAGTATTCCCTTGCAAGCTAAGACCAGAGCACCCTAGCCATCAGGGTAATATCCTTTAAGTGCTGATACCCTGTAAATGCCAGAAGCCTGGTGGAATTAATCCAAACCTCAGGTTCTAGTTCAGGTCAAAGGTAGACAAGTGGTAATGGGTGGTTATACTTAATTATCTTTGAGAAGACTCCCTGAAGACAGGAGGGAGCTACATTCCAAAGAAAGCAATACAGTTGACAGTTAGGAGCCAAAAATTAAATCAGCACATGCCCAAGGCAGTTCTGTGAGAATCCTTCATACTGCCATTGTTCCTGGGTAGAAACTGAGTCCCTCAAACCTGACCATGATGGGGCAGCATCAGGAAAACTTGCTTTGTCCCTAGGTCACACAAGATAAGACCTTCTCCCCTCCTTAAAATCTTTCAGAAGCTCCCATGGCTTCTGGAATAAGACCATGACCTTCTAAGCCCTTTGTGATCTGGCTTCTGGCCACCTCTCCAGCCGCAGTGCCCCCCTCCAGGACCCTCATTCTTTACTCTGACCACAAAAACTCTGCAGTCTCCTGTGAGCATCCTGCTGTGTTCCTGCTGCCTGGAACATTCTTCCCCCCTTTGCCCTTCAAGGTGCCACTTCCTCTGTGACTCCTTTCATTCCCTTTCTTTTTCTTCCCTCAGAACTCTGTATGTGCTCGTATTCTGTAACCTCGTCACCATGTACTGTAATGTGTTTGTCTACATATGTCTCCCTCACTAGCCTGAGAGCTCCTTGAGGGCAAGAACTGTGTCTTGTTCTTCTCTGTGACCCCAGTACCCAGAACAGAGCCTGGCCCATTGTAGACGTTAAGTAAAGGCTTGTGGAACAAATGAACGAGTGGGCCAGATTGGACCAAGGGGACTAGATGGAAGGGCCACATTCCAGGATTGTCAGATGCTGGAGGCTGAGGGTGGCAGAGGAGCCTGGTCCCAAGGTGCCCAATTGCAATCTCTACAGTGAGGTTTCCCAAAATACACTTCATGTGCTTCTACATGAGACACAGTTTGAAGGGACACACAGACATCTTTGATTTTAGCAGTCACATATTTAGTATGATATCTTCTCTCAAACTGGACCTTCACCTAGTCTTTGTTACGCTTCTTCAAATGTTTGTAACCTGGGGTAGAAGACAGGTGTGTCCTCCTCCCACCTCTGGAGATATACCATGTAAGAAAAAGATTTTATTTCTAAATATTAATAAAAACACTAACTGAAAGTAATATAAATCTGAAGTAGCATATTCTAACACTTTTTCTTTAACAAGTGTTGCAACATTTTATGTAACAGTTTTCTCCACACTTATTGAATTAATGTATGTTTTAAAATGTAATAAGCACAACAAGCCTGTTCATTTCACTATTATTATTGCTTAGGACAGAAGAGACCCAAATAGGTATTAAAGTTTTAAAAGGGAGTTGATATAAAGAAAATATCAGGTGAATATTAAAACAGATGTTAAGTGGATGTGGCATTCCTGAAAGTGGTATTCATGTGACTGACTTCTTGGAAGTCACTCTTCTACAGTCCTAAATTCACTTATCTGTTCCTCTGTGGTGATACTCATCCATCACCCTTGCATTCCTGCAAATTCCTCTGACTCTGTCTTCAGCACTCACTTGCCACTTAGGCTAGTAGCATTGATTCTTCTTTTGTGGGCATGTGTTTGCTCATCTCAAGTACATCCGTAAGGTCCTCAAAAGCCATGACTCAGCTTTAAGCCTCAGTTGATTGAATGGGAAAGTACTTTATCAACTGCTCTTAGCCTTACAGATATTGATTCCTTCAGTGAATATTCACTTAGCACCTACTATGTGTCAGGCATTGTTGAGAGTACTAGCAATACAGTAGCCAACAAGATAGACAAGGGCCTTGACCTCATAGAGCTTGCAAGGGGTTGACAGACGGCAAGCAGATAAATGAACACAAAAGATTTTTTTGGTGCATTGTAGAAATTAAGGCAAGATGATGTGACTGAAAATGAGGGACTGAGGAGTGACTACTCAGGCAGGGTGGTCATAAGGCCTCTGTGAGGTGACTTTTGTGTTGAGATCTGAAGGATGAGAAGAGTCAGAATTGAGGATATCTGAGGACAGAGAATTCCAGGCAGAAGAAACAGCAAGTGCAAAGAAAACAGAAGCTCTAAGAGGGAAAAATGATCCATGTATTCAAGCAACACAAAAAAAGATCCGCTTGGCTAGAACAGAGTGAGCAAGGAGGGTAGTGGGAGAAGGCAGGAGACAAGAGACCAGACCCTGCACAACTTTGTAGGTAAGCAGTTTGGATTTTATTCTGGGTGTGATTGGAAGGTATTAGAGGGTTTTGAGCATAGGAGGGATGTGGTTGGACCTAAGTTTTAACAAAATACTCTGACTGCTGTATAGATAATAGGTTTTAGGGGACAAGGATGGAAGCAGTGAGACCAGTTTTGAGGGTATTGGAGTCATCCATGCAAGGGATAATGGCAGTTTGAACTAAAGTCATGGCAGTGGAGGGTGGAGGTAAGTGAATGGATTTGTAACATATTTTGGAGGTAGACGTTCGAAAGAACTTGCTAATGAATTGGAAGGGGGGGCGGTTCGAAAGGAAATAGGAAACATGAGTCACCCCTAGTCAATAGCATGAAGGAACAATTAAGTATGAGGGACTATTCTATATTTGTGCTGTCCAATATGGTCACCACTAGCCACACATGGCTGTTTAAATTTTTTTTATTGAGATTGTTCACATACCATACAATTATCCAAAGATCAAAAGTGTACAGTCAATTACCCATGGTACCATCATACAGCTGTGCACCCATCACCACAATTAATTTTTTTTCAATTGTTAGAACATTTTCATTACTCTAGAAAAGAAATACAGACAAAAAAAGGAAGCTCAAATCCTCCTATACCCCTAACCACTCCCCCTCCACTATTGATTCAAAGTTTTGGTATAGTACATTTGTTGCTGTTGATGAAAGAATGTTAAAATACTACTAACTGTAGTACATAGTTTGCAATAGGTACATATTTTTCCCTATATGCCTCTCTATTATTAACTTCTAGTTATAGTGTCATCCATTTGTTCTAGTTCATGAAAGAGATTTCTAATATTTGTATAGTTAATCACAGACATTGTCCACCACAAGATTCACTGTTTTATACATTCCCATCTTGTAACCTCCAACTTTCCTTCTGGTGACATACGTGACTCTAAGCTTACCCTTTCCACCACCTTCACACACCATTAAGCACTGTTAGTTATTCTCACAACATGCTACCATCACCCCTGTCCATTTCCAAATGTTAAAGTTCACCGTAGGTGAACATTCTGCTCATAATAAGCAACTGCTCCCCATTCTTTAGCCTTGTTCTATATCCTGGTAACTTATATTTCATGTCTACGAGTTTACGTATTATAATTAGTTCATATCAATGAGACCCTGCAATATTTGTCCTTATGTGTTTGACACATTTCCCTCAATATTGTGCCCTCAAGGTTTCTTCATCAACCCTTTTTTTAAAGACGGTTTTGTTCACACACCATACATTCCATCCTAAGTAAACAATCGATGGTTCCCTGTATATTCATGTATTTATGTATTCACCACCGTCACCACTGCCTATATAAGGACATCTTCATTCCTTCCACAAAGAATGAGGAAGAGTCAAAGAAGATAGAGAGACAAAAGAAAAAGAAAAAAGAATAAGAAAAAAATGACAGCTAGGAAGCAACAAAAGGAAAGATAGCATTAAACTAAAGTAGAACAAGGAGTCAAACAACATCACCAAGATTCCCATACCCCTCCCCTAAGGCCCTCCCCCCATATGCATTTAGCTTTGGTATATTGCCTTTGTTACATTAAAGGAAGCATAATAAAATGTTTTTGTTAATTATACTCTCTAGTTTGCATTGATTGTATTTTCCCCCCAATCCCACCCTATTTTTAACACCTTGCAATGTTGACATTCATTTGTTCTACCTCATTTAAAAACATATTTGTACCTTTTACTACAATCATTGAGCACCCTACGTTTCCCTGAGTTACACAGTCCCAGTCTTTATCGTTTGTCTTTTGTTCTGGTGTCCCACATGGTCCCAGCCTTCCTCTTTCAACCATATTCACAGTGATCTTTGTTCGGTGTACTTACATTGCTGTGCTACTTTCTCCCAAAATTGTGTTCCAAACCTCTCACTCCTGTCATTTCCTTTCTGTCCATAGTGATCCCTTTAGTGTTTCCTATAGAGCAGGTATCTTGTTCACAAACTCTGTCATTGTCTGTCTGTCAGAGAATATTTTAAGCTTCCCCTCATATTTGAAGGACAGTTTTGCTGGAAATAGAATTCTTGGTTGGTGGTTTTTCTCTTTCAGTATCTTAAATATATCACCCCACTTCCTTCTTGCCTCCATGGTTTCTATTGAGAAATCCGCACATAGTCTTATCAAGCTTCCTTTGTATGTGATGGATCACTTTTCTCTTGCTGCTTTCAGGATTCTCTATCTTTGACATTTGATACTCTGGTTAAGTGTCTTTCCATAGGCCTATTGAGATCTATTCTGTTTGGGGTATGCTGCGCTTCTTGGATCTGTAATTATATGTCTTTCATAAGAGACAGGAAATTTTAATTGATTTTTTCTTCTGTTATTGCTTCTGCGCCTTTTCCCTTCTCCTTCTGGGACACCCATGACACCTACATTCCTGTGTTTCATGTTGTCATTCAATTCCCAGAGACGTTGCTCATATTTTTCCATTCTTTTCTCTATCTGTTCTTTTTTGTGTAGGCTTTCTGGTGTCTTTTTCTCCAGTTCCTGAGTGTTTTCTTCTGCCTCTTGAGATCTGCTATTGTATATCTCCATTGTGTCTTTCATCTTTTGTGTTGTGCCTTTCATTTCCATAGAGTCTGTCAGTTGTTTTTTCAAACTTTCGATTTCTACCTTATGTACACCCAGTGTTTTCGTTATACACTTCATCTCTTTTGCCATATCGTCCCTAAACTTTTTTAATTGATTTAGCATTAGTTGTTTCAATTCCTGTATCTCAGTTGAAGTGTAAGTTTGTTCCTTTGACTGGGCCATAACTTTGTTTCTCTTAGCTTAGGTTTTAGTTTTCTGTTGTCTCGGCATCTGATTTCCTTGGTTACCCCAATCAGGTTTTCCCAGACCAAAATGGGCTCAGGTCTCAGAAGGGGGCAGTAGTATCAGGCTTCCCTGAAGGTGTGTCTTAAAAGATTGATACACTCTGTGAGGCCTCAAGCCACTGTGCTCTTCTGCCCAGCAGGGGGCACCTGTCAGCCTGTCACTCAGACTGGTGTAAGGAGATGTGGCCCATGGCTGCTTTCCTCCAGGCTCTGGGGTCTGGTTCTGATTGGAAGGCGGGTAGTAAAGCTTAGCATCACCTCTTTCCTCTTAGAGAAGATACACCCCTAGGGAGATATCATTTGCATTTGAATAGTCTCTCTGATTCTGCTATCTCCACCCTTGTCTGGGTCAGAGTGCTGGGAACTGAAAATGGCTGAGACTTTGTCCACTGAGCTGAAAAAGGAATAGAAAGCCCCCCCCTTCATGGCCAGCCCATGGCCAACCTCAGTTTCACCCATTGGCCAGAGATAGCACCCTGTCCTCTGGGCTGTCCCTCCCTCCCAGAGAGGGCCTCCAGCTCTCCAAGTCATCACCAAAAGCCTCTGTTTGCTTGTTGGGGATTCATAGCTTGTATTGAGCAGTGAACATTTGTTAATTAAAACCCCAGTTGGAGCTGGGCTGTGGTATATTCGCTTGTTCAGAGAGTGCTCCTCGCTAGCACAGTGAGGCTTTGCAGTTCAGGCTGCTGTGGGGGAGGGGCTCTTGGCTCGGGTCTGCAGTTTTTTTTTTTTTTTTTTTTTTTTTTTTTTTTTATCATCATTTTATTGAGATATATTCACATACCACGCAGTCATACAAAATAAATTGTACTTTCGATTGTTTACAGTACCATTACATAGTTGTACATTCATCACCTAAATCAATCCCTGACACCTTCATTAGCACACACACAAAAATAACAAGAATAATAATTAGAGTGAAAAAGAGCAATTGAAGTAAAAAAGAACACTGGGTACCTTTGTCTGTTTGTTTCCTTCCCCTATTTTTCTACGCATCCATCCATAAACTAGACAAAGTGGTGTTTGGTCTTATGGCTTTCCCAATCCCATTGTCACCCCTCATAAGCTACATTTTTATACAACTGTCTTCGAGATTCATGGGTTCTGGGTTGTAGTTTGATAGTTTCAGGTATCCACCACCAGCTACCCCAATTCTTTAGAACCTAAAAAGGGTTGTCTAAAGTGTGCATAAGAGTGCCCACCAGAGTGACCTCTCGGCTCCTTTTGGAATCTCTCTGCCACTGAAGCTTATTTCATTTCCTTTCACATCCCCCTTTTGGTCAAGAAGATGTTCTCCGTCCCACGGTGCCAGGTCTACATTCCTCCCTGGGAGTCATATTCCACATTGCCAGGGAGATTCACTCCCCTGGGTGTCTGATCCCACGTAGGGGGGAGGGCAGTGATTTCACCTTTCAAGTTGGCTTAGCCAGAGAGAGAGGGCCACATCTGAGCAACAAAGAGGCATTCAGGAGGAGACTCTTAGGCACAAATACAGGGAGGCCTAGCCTCTCCTTTGCAGCAACCGTCCTCCCAAGGGTAAAACTTATGGTAGAGGGCTCAACCCATCAAACCACCAGTCCCCTATGTCTGTGGTCATGTTAGCAACCATGGAGGTGGGGTAGGCGAATACCCCTGCATTCTCCACAGGCTCCTCAAGGGGGCACTACATCTTTTTTTTTTTTTTTCCCTTGTTTGTCTTTTTTCTTTTCTTTTTTTCTTTTTTTTTTTTTTTTTAACTTTCCCTTCTTTTTTCAAATCACCTGTATGAAAAAAAAAGTTAAAAAGAAAACAAACATACAATAAAAGAACATTTCAAAGAGACCATAGCAAGGGAGTAAGAAAAAGACAACTAACCTAAGATAACTGCTTAACTTCCAACATGTTCCTACTCCACCCCAAGAAAGTTACATAATATAGCAACATTTCAGTGAACTTGTTCCTACTACAACCATCAGAAATTAACAGACCATAGTCATTTCTGGGCATCCCCAGAACGTTAAATAGCTTATCTGTTCTTCTTGGATTATTGTTCCCCCTTCCTTAATTGCTCTCTACTGCTAGTTCCCCTACATTCTACATTATAAACCATTTGTTTTACATTTTTCAAAGTTCACATTAGTGGTAGCATATAATATTTCTCTTTTTGTGCCTGGCTTATTTTGCTCAGCATTATGTCTTCAAGGTTCATCCATGTTGTCATATGTTTCACCAGATCGTTCCTTCTTACTGCCGCGTAGTATTCCATCGTGTGTATATACCACATTTTATTTATCCACTCATCTGTTGAAGGACATTTGGGTTGTTTCCATCTCTTGGCAATTGTGAATAATGCTGCTATGAACATTGGCGTGCAGATATCTGTTCGTGTCACTGCTTTCCGATCTTCCGGGTATATACCGAGGAGTGCAATCGCTGGATCGAATGGTAGCTCTATATCTAGTTTTCTAAGGAACTGCCAGACTGACTTCCAGAGTGGCTGAACCATTATACAGTCCCACCAACAATGAATAAGAGTTCCAATTTCTCCACATCCCCTCCAGCATTTGTAGTTTCCTGTTTGTTTAATGGCAGCCATTCTAACCGGTGTTAGATGGTATCTCATTGTGGTCTTAATTTGCATCTCTCTAATAGCTAGTGAAGCTGAACATTTTTTCATGTGTTTCTTGGCCATTTGTATTTCCTCTTCAGAGAACTGTCTTTTCATATCTTTTGCCCATTTTATAATTGGGCCAACTGTACTATTGTCATTGAGTTGTAGGATTTCTTTGTATATGCAAGATATCAGTCTTTTGTCAGATACATGGTTTCCAAAAATTTTTTCCCATTGAGTTGGCTGCCTCTTTACCTTTTTGAGAAATTCCTTTGAGGTGCAGAAACTTCTAAGCTTGAGGAGTTCCCATTTATCTATTTTCTCTTTTGTTGCTTGTGCTTTGGGTGTAAAGTCTAGGAAGTGGCCTCCTAATACAAGGTCTTGAAGATGTTTTCCTACATTATCTTCTAGGAGTTTTATGGTACTTTCTTTTATATTGAGATCTTTGGTCCATTTTGAGTTAATTTTTGTGTAGGGGGTGAGGTAGGGGTCCTCTTTCATTCTTTTGGATATGGATATCCAACTCTCCCAGCCCCATTTGTTGAAAAGACCATTATGGCTCAGTTCGGTGACTTTGGGGGCCTTATCAAAGATCAGTCGGCCATAGATCTGAGGGTCTATCTCTGAATTCTCAATTCGATTCCATTGATCTATATGTCTATCTTTGTGCCAGTACCATGCTGTTTTGGCAACTGTGGCTTTATAATAAGCTTCAAAGTCAGGGAGTGTAAGTCCTCCCACTTCGTTTTTCTTTTTTAGAGTGTCTTTAGCAATTCGAGGCATCTTCCCTTTCCAAATAAATTTGATAACTAGCTTTTCCAAGTCTGCAAAGTAGGTTGTTGGAATTTTGATTGGGATTGCATTGAATCTGTAAATGAGTTTGGGTAGAATTGACATCTTAATGACATTTAGCCTTCCTATCCATGAACATGGAATATTTTTCCATCTTTTAAGGTCCCCTTCTATTTCTTTTAGTAGAGTTATGTAGTTTTCTTTGTATAGGTCTTTTACATCTTTGGTTAAGTTGATTCCTAGGTACTTGATTTTTTTAGTTGCTATTGAAAATGGTATCTTTTTCTTGAGTGTCTCTTCAGTTTGTTCATTTCTAGCATATAGAAACATTACTGACTTATGTGCATTAATCTTGTATCCCGCTACTTTGCTAAATTTGTTTATTAGCTCTAGTAGGTGTATCGTTGATTTCTCAGGGTTTTCTAGATATAAGATCATATCATCTGCAAACAATGACAGTTTTACTTCTTCTTTTCCAATTTGGATGCCTTTTATTTCTTTGTCTTGCCGGATTGCCCTGGCTAGCACTTCCAGCACAATGTTGAATAACAGTGGTGACAGCGGGCATCCTTGTCTTGTTCCTGATCTTAGAGGGAAGGCTTTCAGTCTCTCACCATTGAGTACTATGCTGGCTGTGGGTTTTTCATATATGCTCTTTATCATGTTGAGGAAGTTTCCTTCAATTCCTACCTTTTGAAGTGTTTTTATCAAAAACGGATGTTGGATTTTGTCAAATGCTTTTTCAGCATCTATTGAGATGATCAATTGATTTTTCCCTTTCGAGTTTTTAATGTGTTGTAATACATTGATTGTTTTTCTTATGTTGAACCATCCTTGCATGCCTGGAATGAACCCCACTTGGTCATGGTGTATGATTTTTTTAATGTGTCTTTGGATTCGATTTGCAAGTATTTTGTTGAGGATTTTTGCATCTATATTCATTAGGGAGATTGGCCGGTAGTTTTCCTTTTTTGTAGCATCTTTGCCTGGTTTTGGTATTAGATTGATGTTAGCTTCATAAAATGAGTTAGGTAGTGTTCCATTTTTTTCAATGTTTTGAAAGAGTTTGAGTAAGATTGGTGTCAGTTCTTTCTGGAAAGTTTGGTAGAATTCCCCTGTGAAGCCATCTGGCCCTGGGCATTTATTTGTGGGAAGATTTTTGATGACTGATTGGATCTCTTTGCTTGTGATGGGTTGGTTGAGGTCTTCTATTTCTTCTCTGGTCAGTCTAGGTTGTTCATATGTTTCCAGGAAATTGTCCATTTCTTCTACATTATCCAGTTTGTTGCCATACAGTTGTTCATAATATCCTCTTATAATTTTTTTAATTTCTTCAGGATCTGCAGTTATGTCACCTTTTTCATTCATTATTTTGTTTATATGGGTCTTCTCTCTTTTTGATTTTGTCAGTCTAGCTAGGGGCTTGTCAATCTTGTTGATCTTCTCAAAGAACCAACTTTTGGTGATATTTATCCTTTCTATTGTTTTTTTGTTCTCTATGTCATTTATTTCTGCTTTAATCCTTGTTATTTCTTTTCTTGTACTTGGTTTAGGATTGGTTTGCTGTTCATTTTCTAGCTTCTTCAGTTGATCCATTAGTTCTTTGATTTTGGCTCTTTCTTCCTTTTTAATATATGCGTTTAGTGCTATAAATTTCCCCCTTAGCACTGCTTTTGCTGCATCCCATAGGTTTTGGTATGTTGTGTTCTCATGTATTTTGTGGCACCTTGATTGGGTGCATAGACATTTACGATTGTTATTTCTTCTTGCTGAATTGCCCTTTTATTAGTATGTAGTGGCCTTCTTTGTCTCTCAAAACATCCCTGCATTTGAAGTCTATTTTATCTGAGATTAATATTGCTACACCTGCTTTCTTTTGGCTGTAGCTTGCATGAAATATTTTTTTCCATCCTTTCACTTTCAATTTCTTTGTGTCCTTGTGTCTAAGATGAGTCTCTTGTATGCAACATATTGATGGTTCATTTTTTTTGATCCATTCTGCGAATCTATATCTTTTAATTGGGGAGTTTAATCCATTTACATTCAACGTTAAAACCGTGAAGGCATTTCTTGAATCGGCCATCTTATCCTTTGGATTATGTTTGCCATATTTTTCCCTCTCTCTATTAATATCCTTTATTGTACCCATACCGAGTCTCTTTAGTACTGAACCTTTCTCCAAGTCTCTCTGTCCTGTCTTTGTTTCTCTGTCTGTAGGGTTCCCTTTAGTATCTCCAGTAGGGCAGGTCTCTTGTTAGCAAATTCTCTCAGCATTTCTTTGTCTGTGAAAAATTTAAGCTCTCCCTCAAATTTGAAGGAGAGCTTTGCTGGATAAAGTATTCTTGGCTGGAAATTCCTCTCTCTCAGAATTTTAAATATATCGTGCCACTGTCTTCTCGCCTCCATGGTGGCTGCTGAGTAGTCACTACTTAGTCTTATGCTGTTTCCTTTGTATGTGGTGAATTGCTTTTCTCTTGCTGCTTTCAGAACTTGCTCCTTCTCTTCTATGTTTGACAGTGTGATCAGTATATGTCTCGGAGTGGGTTTTTTTGGATTTATTCTATTTGGAGTTCGCTGAGCATTTATGATTTGTGTATTTATGTTGTTTAGAAGATTTGGGAAGTTTTCCCCAACAATTTCTTTGAATACTCTTCCTAGACCTTTACCCTTTTCTTCCCCTTCTGGGACACCAATGAGTCTTATATTCGGACGTTTCATATTATCTATCATATCCCTGAGGTCCATTTCGAGTTTTTCAATTTTTTTCCCCATTCTTTCTTTTATGCTTTCATTTTCCATTCTGTCATCTTCCAGGTCACTGATTCGTTGTTCAACTTCCTCTAGTCTTGTACTATGAGTGTCCAGAATCTTTTTAATTTGGTCAACAGTTTCTTTAATTTCCATAAGATCATCCATTTTTTTATTTAGTCTTGCAATGTCTTCTTTATGCTCTTCTAGGGTCTTCTTGATTTCCTTCATATCCCGTACTAGGGTCTCATTGTTCATCTTTAGTTCTTTGAGTAGCTGCTCTAGGTGTGTCTCTTCTGGTCTTTTGATTTGGGTGCTTGGGCTTGGGTTATCCATATCGTCTGGTTTTTTCATATGCTTTATAATTTTCTGTTGTTTTTGGCCTCGTGGCATTTGCTGACCTTGATAGGGTTCTTTTAGGGTTTGTAGACCAGTTGAAGTCCTTATCTCTAATTTATCAGATCTACAGCTTCGTGGAGTACACTTTCTCTAACTAACCAGCAGGTGGCGTCCACGAGCCACCTGTTCTCCACAAGCCCGATCTCCCCTGCTTAGCCTTTTTGGTGAGTGGGGGAGTGAGTCTTGTGGGGCCCAATTGGTGTACCAAGCTTGCGTGTGTAGTTGGTGTTGCCTGCCCTGTATGTGGGGCGTGTTTCTGGGCAGTCGGGGAGGGGGGGTGGCCCTAACAATCAAATCTCCCTGATGATCCTAGAGTTTTAAAGCTACTGCAATAGTCTAATCCTTCAGTTCAGTCCTGCCACAGTTTGTCTCTGCCACTGACCCACAAGTCTTTGGTATTGGCGTATGGCTCCTGAGACTTGCAAGTGGGCCCCTCTTCCAGGCTGTGCACCCCGGGTCCTCTGTTGAGGGATGACTGTGCTATGTCACAGGTGAGTGCCGTCCCCCCAGGGCAGTTCTGGGCTGCTGGGCTGTGTTGGGAGGCTCCCAGTCTGCTCAAATGATGGCTGAATGGGGCTCTGTTAATTCACACTGCTCCCCCTTCCCAGCTCTGGGACATTCAGCTGAGGTTGCAGGGAAGGCTAATGTCCACACCCAGTTTTGTGGTGTGTGCCTGTTATTTGAAGCACTTCCGTCACACTGGGTTGTCTGGGGCAGCTCTGGGCTATGGGGCTGGCGATGGGCAGGAGTGTTTCCTGTCCACCAGGATGGTGGCTGTGAGCGGACACCCCCCTTTTCTTGGGAAGTTGTGTTGTTTAGTGAATTTTCTCAGCCACTGGATTATTGCCTTTTGTCTCAGAGCTCTCTTAGTTCTGCTCTTGACTTGACGTGCCCAAATTTCAATTCTTTGAAGCTTTCTGCATTGAGCTTCTTAGAGTAATTGTTTTAGAAAAAGCAAAAAGGATTTAAAAAAAAAAAAAAAAAAAAAAAAAAAACAAACGGCCCTCCTCAGAGATCTAATGGGTTATTGAAATGCTAATAGACAAAGCATCCAGGGCCATTAAGGAAAGGTGCCCTGGGCAGAGAGATCAGCCTTGCTTCGGGATTTGCATATGCGCCTCAAGGCCTGATCTCCACCCTTCCCCTTTCTGTGTTCACCAGAACTCCAAAAATCCTCTGCTTTTACTTTGGAGCTTCTCGTGTTGTTTTCCTTCTATGCCCGTCTCCTCTCTGCTGGGCTGGCTGCTCTCAGAGTCTCTGGTGTCTGGCCTCAGTCTATCTATGGTTGGAGTTTGAATCAGTAGAATGAGTTTCCGGTAAGAGCAGCCACTGCAATTCTCCCTTTTCCTTCCTGGAGCTGACAGCCCCTCCTCCCCCGGGACTGAGCCTGGCAGGGAGGGGCGCGGGTCCCCTGGCCGCAAAAACTTACAGATTTCGCTGATCTCAGCAGTTCCACGTTTTCATGAGTGTTGTATGAAGTATGCCCAAAGACAGATTGCTCTGTGGTGTCCAGTCCACGCAGTTCCTGGCTTTTTACCTACTTTCCTGGAGGAGTAACTAAAACATACAGCTCACCAGTCTGCCATCTTGCCCCGCCTCTCTGCAGTTTTTACTTACAGATTTTATGCTGTGATCTCGGGCATTCCTCCCAATCCAGGTTGGTGTGTGATGTGTGGACAGTCATGTTTGTCTCCTTACAGTTATTCCAGATTATTTACTAGTTGTTCCTCTTTGTTTATTAGTTTTTCCAGGGGGACTAACTAGCTTCCACTCCTCTCTATGCTGCCATCTTCTTCCTTCCCACTTGTTTGAATTTAAGTTAATTAAAATGAAATAAAATTAAAAATTCATTTCCTCACTTGCAGTAACCATATGTCAAGTGCTCAATAGCTACATATGGCTAGTGGCTACTGTATTGGACAGTGCAGATATAGAAAGCTTTATAGGACAGTGCTATTCTACCTTAAAAAAACACTAAAAAGAGTGCTCATTAGCAAAACAGATACTCCATAAATGCTTATTGAGTAAATGGATAAACAAATGAGTCAGTCATTTGATGAATCAGCTGAACTTAAGCCTTCATGAGTTCCACTCTAGTACTCTTTCTTATGTATCAGAGGTAAGGTGACCATATAATTTGTCATCTAAATCAGGACATTTGAGAGTGAAATGGGTGCCATTAATAATAGCATTGTGCAATAGGTATGACCTGGGACTGTCCCAGAGATAATAAAAAAATCACACACCAGAGGCCCATGAGCCACACCTTACCCCCCAAGTTGTTTTGTTTGACCACACATGTGGACATTATTTAAAAGTTTAAATTAGTTATCCACATTTGGCACTGTGGAAATTTTGCTTACAAACATGAGTTTACAACTTCTCTTGAAAAAATGGAATGATCTGATCACATTCGGCGCATGTTCCTACAGAAATTATAATAAATGGCTGGAACTGAATAGTAGCTGCCCCATTTGTGAGCATGCCCCTTCCTCTTTGTCACAGGCCCCAACACTCCCTTTTGTATCTCTGACTCTAGGCCAAGTGTCAGTTTCCATTTGACATCTCATACTTGTTTTGTTTTGGTTTCTTTTATAGGAGACTTAAGAGGAAAGGAAACTACTTATATTCGTATCATAATTCAAAGTGGAAAAATGGGAAAAAAAAAGATCAATACAGCCCCATATGTGTTGCCCCAGTCTGTTTCACTCACATACAGTGCATTCTTAGCCCCTATAGGCATTTGAGTTTGCCCTCTCTGTTATGTACTGCGTGTCTCCCCAGGCCCCAGACACTGCTGACCTTTGGAATTTTCTCATGCCGCCACCCCATTGGAAAAGCTGGATGGGAGAGAAAAACAATGGACTTTATTTAAGCTTAAATTTTAATTGTTACCCTAACTCAACACTTCTTATCATCAACTTTTGGTGAAAATTATTTCTGTTGTTTTTGTTAATTGCCTCCAAATATAGCATGAAAGGAAGACAGAGAAGCAGAAAATACAGCACCTACCTTTCCTTTCTGTGAGCATGTGTTGTTGGAACACTTCCAAAGTGGAATTTTGTTCTCCCATGCATTCACTTTTATTTGTCAAGCTCTGCCCATACCCTTACAGAGGGAAGGACCCTAACTTTAGCACCAGGATCCCCTATAGGTTTTCTTCAGCTGAGGCAGCAACACAAGCAGAGGTTTAGAAATAAGACGGGGCAAGTTTAAGCTAAGAAGTTGGACTTCATTCACAGGCAGTCAGGACTGCTGAAGTTTTGTTTTTGGAGCCACAGAGGGATGTGATCAGAAGTAGTAATAGTGTGTGGGACAGCTCCAGAGGCAGGCGCACCAGTTAAGAGAATGCTGCAATGATCTGAGTAATGAAGGATGAAACTAAGGTGGAGACAGTAGAATAGAAAGGAGGGGACAAGGTTTGAGAGACATCTTGGGGTTAGGCTTGGTGATTCATGAGATGTAGAAGGGGCTTGAACTGAGAGATGAAGAATCAAAAAGTATCCAGAGATTTTGAGCTTAGGTGATTAAAACACCAAAAAACATGACCCATAAAATTAAAAATTGATAAATTGGATGTCACCAAAATTCAAAATTTGGCTTTGCAAAAGACTCTGTTAAGAGAACAAAAAGAGAAGTTACATACTGAGATAAAATATTTACAAATCACATATCTGGCAACAGACATGTCTAGAATATATAAAGAACTCTCCAACCTCAATAGTAAAGAAACAAACAATCCAAGTTAAAAATGGGCAGAAGACTTGAAGAGGATATACAGACAGCAGACAAGCACATGAAAAGATGTTTACCATCATCAACCATTCAGAAAATGCAAATTTAGACCTCAATGAGAGATGACTACACACATATCAGAATGACTAAAATGAAAAAAAAGGTGACAACACCAAATGCTGGCAAGGATGTTGAGAAACTGGATCCCTTATACATTGCTGGTGGAGGTGTAAAATGGTACAGCCACTCTGAGAAACAATTTGGCAGTTTCTTTAAAAAACTATACATGTAACTACCATATGACCTAGCACTTGTACTCTTAGGCATAAATTTATCCCAATGAAAACAAATGAAAAGCTCTGTTCATGCAAAACCCTGAACATGAATGTTCATGGTAGCTTTGCTAGTAATAGCCAAAAACTGTGAACAGCTCAGATGTTCTTCAACAGGTGATTGGTTAACAGTCTGTGGTTCATCCATATCATGGAATACTACTCAGCAATAAAAAGCAACAAACTTGATGCCTACAATAACACAGCTGGATCTTTTTTTTAAATCATATTTTTTATTGTAGAATATAACAAATAAACATAAAAGTGGTAACTTTCCAAGTGCAATTTAACAAGTAGAGAGCAAATTTCAAAGACTATTATAGGTTACAATTCCATAGTTTCAGTTATTTCCTTATTATGAAATATAACATATATACAAAAAGGTAATATCTTTCAAAATATGATTTAAAAGTAGATATATAGGAAATTTCCAAAGTTATTATGAGTTACAGTACCATGGTTTCAGTATTTCCTTATTGTGAAATCTAACATATACACAAAAAGGTATAGCTTTCAAATTACAATTTAACAAGTAGCTATAGAACAAATTTCAAAGGATGCTATGGGTTACAGTTCCACCATTTCAATTCTTTCTTTCTTACTATTCTAATACCCTAGCAACTAAGAAAAATAAAATTATACAGAGATTCAGCATTCATAATCCTTTGTTAAATTCCACCTTGTCTGTTGCTACCCCTTCCTCTAGTTTACTCACTTTCCTGATCTTCAGGGATGCCTAGGCAGTGACCACCCTAACCTGTTCAGGTTGAAAAGGGGTGTCAACTTTATGAGCAAAGGGAACACATCTAGTTGATGTTCTAGAAGAGGCTATTGCCTCTGGGTTTCGGGACTTAGCTGGCATAGGAGCACTTTGAAGGATTTAAGTTTCTGATGAATAAACTTAGTAAGTGAAACCTTTATAGAGTCTCAGATAGGAATCCAGATATTCTTTAAGGTTTTTGGGACTACTGTTGTCTTTGACTTATCATTCTGTGGTCATTTGGCATATCTAGGTGAAGCTTGCCGTGGAGCAACCTCCAGGACAACCTCTTTACTCTATTTGACTTCTCTTAGCCACTAAAACCTTATTTTGTTGCTTTTCTTTTCCCCCTTTTGGTCAAAAATGCATTCTCAATCCCTTGATGCCAGGGTCAGGCTCATTCCTGGAATCCACGTCCCACATCGCCAGGAAGGCTCATTCATCTTGGGGATCCTGTCCCATGTCAGGGGAGGGTGATGAATTTATTTGCAGAGTTAAGCTTAGAGAAAGTCCACTTTGGAGCAACAGAAGAGGTTCTCTGGAGGTGTCTCCTAGGCATGATTACAAGTGGGCTCAGCTTCCTTTTTTTTTTAAATCAATTTTATTGAGATATATTCATATACCAAACAGTCATCCATGGTGTACAATCAACTGTTCGCAGTACCATCATATAGTTGTGCATTCATCACTCCAACCTATTTTTTGAACATTTTCCTTGTACCAGAAAAAGTGAAAATAAGAATAAAAAATAAAAGTAAAAAAGAACACCCAAATCATCCCCCCCCACCCTATTTTTCATTTAGCTTTTTGTCCCCATTTATCTACTCATCCATCCATACACTGGATAAAGGGAATGCAATCTACAAGGTTTTAACAATCACACTGTCACTCCTTGTAAGCTATATTATACAATCGTCTTCAAGAGTCAAGGCTACTGGGTTGGCGTTTGATAGCTTCAGGTATTTACTTCTAGCTATTCCAATACATTAAAACCTAAAAAGTGTTATCTATATAGTGCATAATAATATCCACCAGGTGACCTCTCGACTCCATTTGGAATCTCTCAGCCACTGAAATTTTATTTTGTTTCAGTTTTCTTCCCCTTTTTGATCAAGAAGATTTTCTTAATCCCACAATGCCGGGTCCAGGCTCATCCCCAGGAGTCATATCCTGCATTGCCAGGGAGATTTACACCCCTAGGAGTCAGGTCCCACATACAGGGGAGGGCACTGAATTCACCTGCTGAGTTGTCCACCTCCTCTTTAAAGCCATACATTTCACCCAAGCAAGCCTCAATATCAAGGGCTTGATTTATAAAGTAGGGGGTTCCCAACTACACATAGCATATGTTATATCCACAATAATCCATCCATATCTCACACTGTCATCACTCAGTTGTACAATCCTCATCACTCTCCATTTTAAACAATTCCTATGACTCAAAACATCTCGCATTTCTTGTCAGCCCCCAATTATTTGTCCCTAGTATTTGTGTAACACTAGTATGGTATTCCTATTAATTATAGTCCCTAGTACGCATTGTGTAGATTTTTCCCATGTACTCTTCTGTGTCAACTCTCTGTGCCAGTGTCATACCTTAGAAGTATATCATGCAAGCACCTCTGGCTGGATCTTAAGGGCAGTATACTTAGTGAAAAAGGCAGTCTCCAAAGGTTGAATACTGTATGATTCCATTTATGTAACATCCTCAAAATGACAAAATTATAGAGATGAAGAATCCAATTAATGGCTGTCAGGGTTTAGGGATAATTGGGTGGGGGAGGAAAAGGTGAGTGTGCTACAAAAGGGTAAGATGAGGGAAGTCTTTGTATTGGTGGAATAGTTCTGTATCTTGATTGTGGTGGTGGTTACAAGATCTACACATGTAATAAAATTGCATAGAACTGCACACACCCACACACACAAATGATTGCGTGTGAAACTGATTAAATCTGAATAAGATCTGTTAATTGTAACAATGTCCAATTCCCCATTTTTTTATGTCAAACAATAATTATGTAAGACGTTACCATTTGGGGAATCAAGGTGAAGGGCACAAGTGGTGCTGGGAGAACTAGATATCTATATGCAAAAGAATGAAGAGGGACCCCTGTCTCATACCACATACTAATAAACACTAACTCAAAATGGATCAAAGGCCTAAATATAATAAACAGGACTATCAAACTCCTAGGAGAAAACATAAGGAAGCATCTTCAAGATCTTTTCTTAGGCAATGGTTTCTTAGACTTTACCCCCAACGCACAATTGACAAATGAAAAAATAGATAAATGGGACCTCATCAAAATTAAAAACTTTTGCACATCAAAGGACTTTATCATGAAAATGAGAAGAGAGCCTACTCAATGGGAGAAAATATTTGGAAACCACATATCCAATGAAGGTTCAATATCCAGAATATATAAAGAAATCCTACAACTCAACACTAAAAAGACAAACAAAAGACTTGAGTAGATATTTCTCCAAAGAGGATATTCAAATGGCCAAAAAGTACATGAAAAGCAAGGCTCAATGCTCATAGCAGCATTATTCACAATTGCCAAGAGATGGAACAACCCAAATGTCCTTCAACAGATGAGTGGATAAATAAAATGTGGTATATACACACAATGGAATACTACGCGGCAGTAAGAAGGAACGATCTCGTGAAACATATGACAACATGGATGAACCTTGAAGACATAATGCTGAGCGAAATAAGCCAGGCACAAAAAGAGAAATATTATATGCTACCACTAATGTGAACTTTGAAAAATGTAAAACAAATGGTTTATAATGTAGAATGTAGGGGAACTAGCAATGGAGAGCAATTAAGGAAGGGGGAACAATAATCCAAGAAGAACAGATAAGCTATTTAACATTCTGGGAATGCCCAGGAATGACTACGGTCTGTTAATTTCTGATGGGTATAGTAGGAACAAGTTCACAGAAATGTTGCTATATTAGGTTATTTTCTTGGGGTAGAGTAGGAACATGTTGGAAGTAAAGCAGTTATCTTAGGTTAGTTGTCTTTTTCTTACAACCTTGTTATGGTCTCTTTGAAATGTTCTTTTATTGTATATTTTTTTAATTATTTTTTTTATTTTTCATACAGTTGATTAAAAAAAAAAAAAGTTAAAAAAAAACAAGGAAAAAAATATGTAGAGCCCCCTTGAGGAGCCTGTGGAGAATGCAGGGGTATTGGCCTACCCCACCTCAATGGTTGCTAACATGACCACAGACATAGGGAACTGGTGGTTTGATGGGTTGAGCCCTCTACCGTAGGTTTTACCCTTGGGAAGACAGTTGCTGCAAAGGAGAGGCTAGACCTCCCTATGGTTGTGCCTAAGAGCCTCCTCCCGAATGCCTCTTTGTTGCTCAGATGTGGCCCTCTCTCTCTGGCTAAGCCAACTTGAAAGGTGAAATCACTGCCCTCCCCCCTACATGGGATCAGACACCCAGGGGAGTGAATCTCCCTGGCAATGTGGAATATGACTCCCGGGGAGGAATGTAGACCTGGAATCGTGGGATGGAGAACATCTTCTTGACCAAAAGGGGGATGTGAAAGGAAATGAAATAAGCTTCAGTAGCAGAGAGATTCCAAAAGGAGCCAAGAAGTCACTCTGGTGGGCACTCTTACACACAATTTAGACAACCCTTTTTAGGTTCTAAAGAATTGGGGTAGCTGGTGGTAGATACCTGAAACTATCAAACTACAACCCAGAACCCATGAATCTCGAAGACAATTGTATAAAAATGTAGTTTATGAGGGGTGACAATGGGATTGGGAAAGCCATAAGGACCACACTCCCCTTTGTCTAGTTTATGGATGGATGAGTAGAAAAATAGGGGAAGGAAACAAACAGACAAAGGTACCCAGTGTTCTTTTTTACTTCAATTGCTCTTTTTCACTCTAATTATTATTCTTGTTATTTTTGTGTGTGTGCTAATGAAGGTGTCAGGGATTGATTTAGGTGATGAATGTACAACTATGTAATGGTACTGTGAACAATCGAATGTACGATTTGTTTTGTATGACTGCGTGGTATGTGAATATATCTCAATAAAATGAAGATAAAAAAAAAAGAGAGACAATGACAATTAAATTCAATACATGATCCTGAACAGGATATCATAATGGAACAAAAAAGGCTCAAGAGGACATTTTTGTGACATATGAAAAAACTGAAATATAGACTGTAAGCTTTATATCAATGTTAAATATTTTAAACTTGATAAATATACTCAAGGTTTTTACATAATTAAATATCCTTGGTTCTTAAGAAATATACATGGAAGTATTTGTGTTCAAGGATCATATGTATACAACATACAACATCCTCTCAGATGTTCTGAAAATAGATAAATGGATAGATACATGACAGACTGATGGATTAAATAATAGGGCAAATGTGGTAAAATATTAAAATTGGTGGATATTTGGAGGTGAGTACATTGGATTTCTCTGTATGAGTTTTGTATTATTTTTGCAACTATCCTATAAGTTTGAAATTATTTCAAAATAAAATTTTAAATTAAAAAAAAAAAAAGCAAGGCTCAACATTATTAGCTATTAGGGAAATGCAAATCAAAACCACAGTGAGACATGATTTCACCACACTAGAATGGCTACTATTAAAGAAAACAGAAAGCTACAAGTGTTAGAGACAAATAGGAACACTCATTCATTGCTAGTATATAAAATGGTGTAACTCCTGTGGATGACAGTTTGGCAGTTCCTCAGAAAGCTGTGTATAAAACTACCATATGGCCCAGCAATCCCACTTCTAGGTATATACTCAAAAGAATTGGAAGCAGGGACTCGAACAGATATTTGCACACCAATGTTCATAGCGACATTATTCACAATTGCCCAAAGATGGAAGCAAGTCAAGTGCCCATCAACCAATGAATGGATAAACATGTATGGATATATATAATGGAATATTGTTCAGTAGTAAAAAATAATGAAGTTCTGATACACGTGAAAACATGGATGAACTGAACTGTGAAGACATCATGTTGAGTGAAATAACCAATCACGAAAGGACAAATATTGTAGGATCTCACTAAGATGAAACAATTGAATACTGAAACTCATAGAGCCAGAATCTAGAATATAAGTTACCAAGTGCTGAGCTGAGGGTAGGCAATGGGGAGGTAATGCTTAAATTGTACCAAGATTCTATTTAGGTTGATTGTAAAGTTTTGGTAATGGTAGCACAATATTATGAAAGTAATTAACAGCATTGAATTATATATGTGAGTGTGGCTAAAAGGAGAAATTTTAGGTTGTATAAATGTTACTAGAATAAATTTTTAAAAAGAACATAGTACTGTACAAAAGTAATAGTGAACCCTATTGTAAATAATGGACTGTAGTTAATAGTGCAATGATAAAAATGTTCTCTCATGAATTATAACAAATGTACCACAATTAATGCAAGGAACTCTGTATTTTACATATTTTATGCATGATTTTTCTGTAAACTTACAACTTCTCTAATAAAAAAAATTGAAATCAGGGACTCAAATATATATTTGCACACTGATGTTCAGAGTGGCATTATTCACAATTGCCAAGAGATGGAAGCAACCCAAGTGTCTGTCAGCAGATGATTAGATGGGCAATATGTGGTATATACATATAGGGCAATATTATGCAGCCATGAAAAAGAACAAAGTTCTGATACATGTGACAACATGGATAAACCTGGAAGACATCATGTTGAGTTAAATAAGCCAGACACAAATACTGTGTGATCTCACTGACATGAAATAATCAGAACAAGCAAATTTCATAGAGTCAGAAACTAGAATATAGGTTACCAGGGGCTGGGGAGGGGTAGGAAATGAGGAGTTAAAGCTTAATTGGTACAGAATTTCTGTTGGAGGTGATGCAAAAGTTTTGGTAATGGATGATGGTGATGGTCGCACAACATTGTGTGTGTAATTAATAGCAATGAAATATATTTGAATGTAGTTAAAAGGGGAAATTTCAGGTTGTAAGTATATTACTAGAATAAAATTTTTAAGAAAAAAACAGTACTGTACAACACAGTGACCCTATTGTAAATGATGGACTATAGTTAATAGCACAGTTATAAAAATGTTCTTTCATGAATTATAATAAATGTACCACACTTATACAGGGTGTCAATAATAGGATGGTATATGGGAAATCTGTATTTTATGCAAGATTTTTCTGTAAACCTACAACTTCTCTAATAAAAAGAAAGAAAAAATCTTCCAATTATTGGGTAAATTTAAAAATCAGACTAAGTTCTATATGCCTTATATCAATGTTAAATTTCTTGAACTTGATAACTAGCTGTACTTAAGATGGTTACATAGTGAATATCCTTGTTCTCAGGAAATTCACGTTAAGTGTTAGAGGAACGTGACGTATGCAACCTACTCTCAAATGTTTAGATGGTGGAATGATACAATAAATGTCACAAAATACCATCTGAGTGAGGGGATATTTGGGAGTTCCAAGTATTGTTTTTGTGTTATTTTTGCAACTTTCCTGTAAGTTTGAAGTTATTTTAAAAATGAAAGAAAGAAAAATCTAGAATTGGAAACAGTACATCTCAAATAATAATAATAATAATAAAGCCTGAATAATCTTTTCGGAAGACTAGAAACCATAGAGGAAAAGATCAGTGAACCCGAAGCAAGGCGATAGAAACAGCACAAACTGAAGATAGACAAAATGGCTGAAAAAAATAGAATTAGCCACACTGATCTGTGGGACAATATCAAGAGGTGAATCATACGTGCAATTGGAGTACCCAAGGGAGATAAGAGAAAAATTGGTAAGAAAAAAATTAACATTTGAGGAAATATTGCTATGTTTATGAACTACATAAAGGCAAAGATATAAGCAGCTCAATAAACTCCAAACAGTTCATATACAAAGAAAACCATAGCAAGGAATGTCATAATTAGATTGATGCTAACAGAAGTAAACCTAGCAACAGTTTTGCATCATCTTCCAGGGTCCTTGCTAGGGTTTTCATATCCTGTATCCTGGCAATGCTCTCATATTGATAAACTCTCTTTTATCCAAATTTATTTAAAATTTATATGAAATCCCCTTTGGTCCACAACCCCCAGATTCCAAACCCATATGTCCTCTGCCAGCTTTTCCCAATTCATGTTGGCTAGATCCTTTGGGGTATTTTTATGGAGGTCAGCTTAATTCCAATGGGGCTATGGAAATTTAATTGTTGTATTAAGGTGTAATTAAAATGCAGTAAATTCTCCTTTTTTGGTGTACAGTCTGTGACTTGTGATCAGCACATTCAGTCATTTATCCATCATCACAAATTAAGATCTAGAACAGTTCAATCACACACACACACACACACACACACACACACACAGTGAATTTCTCACTGTGGCCCCTTTGTGGCCAACCTCTCTCCCCACCCCCAGGCCCTGGAAAACATTGATTTGTTTTCTGCCCCTATAATTTTGCTTTCTTATAAATGGATAATACAATATATGTAGTCTTCTTTAGTCTGGCTTTTTTTTCATTTAGGATAATACATTTAAGATTACTCCTGCTGTTGCATGTGTCAGTAGTCTGTTTCTTTTAATTGCTGTGGAGTATTTCATTGTATAGATGTACATAAATTTGTTTATCCATTTCCCTGTTGAGGGACATCTAATTGTTTCCAGTTTTTGTGATTATGAATAAAACCACTCTAAAACTTTTTTAAAAAATCACAGCACTGTACCTACCAAAAAAAAGTCAGTATTTACTGTATGTTAATTTAAAACCTTTTTAAAAACCTAGATAGGGAAGAAGGTGCTGGTTTGTTTCTTCTTTCCTTCTTTCCCTTCTTTCATTCATTCAACCACTTATTTAGCACCTACTATGTGTTGAGACACTGTACTAGGCTCTGGGGAGTGTTCTTGTTTCAGAGAAGTAGTCAGCAGGGTTTGGAGTCCAGTATTTCTCCTAGGTGAAGTGGGGCAAGGAGAAGACCATGAGAGACTAAGTGAGCAAACTTTTCATTCACTAGAGCCCAGGCCTGTAGGATTTCAAGTAATCCCTTTTCCCTCAAAGACCTTTAGGCATGAGGGCAGGGGAAAGCCTTTCATGAGAGGAAATGTTAACAAGCCTGTACCCTGCTAGGGGAGTGGGAGGACAGGTTGAAGGAGGTAGATTCAATGTAGTTAGTGAAGTGTGAACTCTAAAATGTGCTACCTGAATTTGCAAGTTTGTACCTGTGGTGTAAAACAATCATTTAGCTCATGAGTCTGGATTAGCAATTGGGCTACGTTCAGCGGGGTGGTTCTTCTTCTGGTCTTGGCTTGGTTGCCCCAGCATCTGCAGTCAGCTGGCAGTCAGTGGCCACACTCACATGGCTGGTGGTTGCTAGGCAACAGGGCTAACTGGGCCATATGTCTTTCATCATCCAGCAGGCTAGCCTGGGCTTGTTCACATAATGGGGCCATAGGGTTCCCAAGAGTAGCAAAGAGAACAAACTCTGAGAGGCAAGTACTTTTCTTCTTAAACCAGCTTTATTAAGGTATAATTCCTATATGTTACCTGAATTTGGATTTTGTTTTCTCTCCTGTTTGCAGGGAATCTGAAGCATGTGGTCTAGTTGACAAAAAGAGATCAGGTTTCCAGAGCTGAGGAGCAGTACCTATAGTGAAGACAGCGTGTTTATGTGAGCAGTTTGTGGAATTTGTGACTGCAGGGGAAATTTCGAAGAAATTATTTCCTGAAAATTTCCAAGGGGGCCACAAGGGGCAGCGGGCCTCCTGGGGTGAGGCAGGCAGGCACCACAGAAGCCTCACCTAGGCCCAGGGGAAGAGGGAGATTTCCAAACTTTAAAGTGTTTATTTTTAAAAACTCATGATTGCAGTTTTTAACCTGAAAAATTATTTTTAAGTCATTTGGGGAAGGGTATTTTTATTTTCTAAAAGGAGGCAGATCAGAAGCTGGAGGATAGCATGGAGCTTTGGTCACCAGTTTGTGGGACAGGAGCAGTTACCACAGCTGAGAGGCAGGCTTTGGGACTCAGGGACCATCCAGGTGAAGGGGGAGGGGAGGAGCTGGGCAGCTGGGAATGAGGAGGTCACCTGTGTTGTTTTTAAGGATTATGTCTCTATTTCGTTTCTTTTTTTTTAATAAAACTCTTGAAAAGTTACCTCTTTGTCCCATTGCCATCATTATAAACCACTGCTGACAGCGCACGCACTTGTGAACTTTTCCTCTCGCTGAAGTACCAGGAATAACCCTGTTGCTTCCACGCTCTGCCCTGACCCAGCCTGGGAGCCAGATCTGGAGCGTTGGATCCTGCAGAAGAAGCCATGTCTCCCCAGCACTGGGGCCCCTCTGTCGGGAGAAAGGCACAGGGAAACACGGGCACCACCACCCTGGAGAGGGTCTTGCTGGGCACCTGGAGAGGAACTGTACCAGCCTGAAGAGAGCTTTAGGGATGGGAAGGACAGGTAACATGTCAGATCTCAGAGGGGTATTTTGATGGATGGAGAGGATACTTCCCCCATCAGGTGTAGGCAATCAGCATATGTGCTCAAAATGGGATGCAGGTGTGAGGTCTTGTTGGCATAATCTTTGGGGAGATGGCAAGAGGGGAAACTGGGGATTTAGGGATGACACAATGAGGAAGAGGACACAACAGCCAAAATTCGTGATTTTGCAATTTGATTTACCAAATATTTATGAAACTCCTTCAACCGCTGGGACTGGGATGGGAGACCAGGACACAGCTTTCTGTCCTTCCAAGAGCTCCCAGACAAGTCAAAGGAGAAGGAAAAGAAGCAGATAGCAACATGTTGGGAACTCTGTTAGCAACACACACCCCGAGCTGTGGGAGCACTCAGGAGGGAGTAACTCTTCCTGGCTGGAGTTGGCATCATCAAAGGGGTTGATATTTGAGCCAGATCCTGTAGGGTGAGTTGTATTTCTCCCAGCCTCAGAGCGGGTGGGGGTGGGGGAGGGAAGAGGGCATTCAGCAGAAGAGAGTGAAAAAGACTTGAACTCACCCTGGGATACGAATAACCAAACTCTTATTAAAAAGCATCCGGTATTTACCATTAATAATTTTAAAGGCTTTCCAGAATTGATTTTTCTGCTTTTTCTTTCTCTTTTTTGTCATCTTCTTCATCTCTTACTATTCTTTTGCTCTCTCTCTCCATATATATAAATTTACAGACTGATATACATATACACACATATGAATACATATATATGTATACACACATATATAAAGACAATATTTATACGTATATAACAGCAATATATATACACACATTTAAATATACATGCACATGTACGCTCACATACAAAAACACACACACAGAAGTCCCTCCAAGTACATTTTTTGTTCTGTGTCAGATGGTCAAGTAAGGTCAAAGTCAAATATCACCTTTGGAGAATGGACTTCTGTAATATAAAATAAATCTAAAAATTTGCTTTGAAAAAAGAGCATCGAGGCGCCTGGTCAGCTAGGAACATCAGTCATTTCAAATGCACACTATGCTAATTACACTCTCAGCTTAAGGGCAGTTTCACTTACACCAAAAAAGAAGGGGAATTAAAATATATATATACAGGAGAGGAAGGAGGGACCGAATGGAGCAGTTCAGGGTTGGGGGAGGTCAAGGAAGCCGGCACACTGGAACTCTTCGAATTCCTGGCCTGGGTGAGACCATCCACCAAGGTTTGTAGTCTCAAATATTTGCTTAGTCCAGTTTAGGTCCCCCGAGCCACATCCTCTCTAGGAGACAGTCCCCCCCCCGCCCCCGAAACACACACAAAAAGTAGTCATCCAGATAGTGGTAAACGCTTCAGCCCCGAGGGGCAGCCACCTGGTTAAGAGTGGTAAATAACTAGTGCTCCATTTTACTTTCAGATGGAAATGGATCTGGGCGAGGATCTGAATGGTGCCCAGAGAGAAGAACAGCAGAAGGCACCGAGGTTCCCCGGGAGCCCTTTTCAGGTACCTCCTTCTCGCCAAGGCTGGCACTGCGTGTCAATAGCCCTGAAACCCCAGCTCTTACCTCAAGAAGTACCAGAGCAAGCTGTTGAACAGGCTGAGGGAGACACCACTTCACTGGCCTTCAGGATTCCTTGCAAACGTTAGGCTAAAAACAAATCCCATAAGTAAAACTAGGAATAATTTTACATTTTTCAAAATTGAATTGGAAATACTGTAAGAAGTGAGCACAGCATTCACAGAACAAGCAAGACAGACTGCTCTGCTCAGTGTTATCATAAGTGCATGGTGGGGTAAAAAAGACTGAAGGGAAACACCAAAATATTAACCCAGGTAAGCTTTTGTGGAGGAGGTTAATGATGGTTTTAAAATACTTCTTTCTACTTTTCAGTATTTTCCAACTTTTCTCTAGTGAGCATGTTTTAATCCTACAATAGGAAAAACAAACTTTAAAAAAAAAACAAGAATTGATCTACAGGGGGGCTGGGGGAGGGAATTTACAGTTCAAAGTAGGTTCAAGGGACCCACTGAGGAAGAGTTTGTGCTCAGGCCCTCAGGCTGTTCTAGCTGCCCAGGAGGCCCCCCAGCTGAGGGAGAAGAGAAGCCTAGTTGGAGGTCTCCTGATTTACAATTCAGTAGGCCTTAGAGGGCCTTTTTGGATAAGTTGACTTGAGGACAGGGCAAACTTTAAGTTCCCCATACATCCGCTTTCCCTTCAGGAAACAGCTGCCCACCCCACCATGTGCAGCAAGGACCAGTCATATCCATAATAATAATGGCAATATGAGCATTAGAACATATCCCATTTTACAAATCACATTCACTTATATTCCATCACTATCCACTCTACTGGGTGGGTATCATCATCCCCAATTTACCAGTTTGAAAACTGAGGCTACAACCTAAAAATTAACTTGTCCAAGAACACCCAGCTGTAAGTGGCAGAGCCAGCGAGCAAACCCAGCTGGAACTGCAAGTTCCTGCACTTTTTTCCACTGCCCCACACTGGTACCACTAGAATATTTTTAACTTGTGACTTTGGAGTAAACAACTTTCTTCTTGCTTCCAAAGTCCAAGCTGGACCCAGCCACACACTACGACTTGGCTTCCACCACACACCAACACCAATTAGTTGTGTGCATTTCAGCAAGTTACTGGACATTTCTGGATCTCAGTTTCCTTACCTGTAAAATGAGGTGAATAATTCTCACACTTCATGGGCTGTTGTGAGTGGCTGATGAGTTATCAAAGATGGAAGCGAAGACTTTTAGAAAAGAGTCTAAAGCATTGTGCTCCTGAGGGCCTGCCATGAAAATGGGCTGAAAAAGGCATGCCTCTGAGGAAAACCCAGGGCTTCCACAAGCAGGCCTCCATAATCACAAGGGCCAGAGAGACCAGGAGAGACATTTCAGTTGTGTCTACAACTCAAGAGTTAAGAAAATAACCACCTAAAAATAAATATATATATGCATGTATACACATAGATATGTCCATATTTGCATACAGCATCTTTGGAGAGATACACACCAAACTGGGACACCTTGGTTGCCCCCAGGCAGGGGAACCTGGTAGCAGGAGAATGAGGGAGACTTGCCCTATGTACCTTTTTGTATCCTTTGATTTTTGAACCATGCAAATGTATTACCTAGTCCAAAAAAAGTAAATAAATACAATTTTTTTTAAAGCTGATGGAAAAAAAAACCAAGCCAGTTTACCTTTGGGGAGGGTGGATCTGCCTCTGCTGTGTTCATTTGTGAGCTGTCACAGAGAGAGCAGTATATTTCCAATTCTATATTTAAAAGACTCTTTCTAAGGCAGAAGGACTTCTTTATAAGAAAATCAAACATTGTCATTCAAAAAAAAAAAAAAGGAAGAAAGAGGAGGAGGATAAAAAAGAAGGCAGTGACAAGAAAACAACTATTTAGATGAAGCATGATCTGACTGCTCTAAGCCCCTCACAGAAAGGTCCTGCAAATCCTCCTTCCCTGGCTTTTGCCGAGGGCTGGTCCCCAAAGCTTCTGCTCAGTGCTGGACCCAAGGCTGACCAGTAGTGTCTTGGCATGCAACATATGCACTTCACCATCAGACTGCCTGGGTTCAAGTCCCCACCCTGCCACTCACTAGCTGTGTGACCTTGGCCAAGTAACTCACCCTCTCTGAGCCTTAGTCTCCTCATCTACCAAATGAGGAGAATACTGGTACCTACCTCATCGGGTGGTTTCAAGGGTTAAAAGAGAGAATGAAGAAAAGCACACAGCAGGGTACATGTTAGATATCAGTATTTGACACTGTTCCTGCCCTAAGCACCCCAAGAGGGTGTAAATGTAGTCAGTTTCCTTGCTGTATCCCCAGGGCCTGGCTTAGTACCCGGAACATGGAAGTGCTCAACACATACTTACGAAACAGTTGAATTGTGTAATAAGACAAAGCAATGCCTTATATTCTGTGTACCATGGGAAACAGAGGAAGGGCAAACAAATCAGGAAGGCTTCAAGGAGGCGATGACTCTCAAGCTGAATCTTGGACCAGGAGTGGTGGGGGAGCATCCCAGGCAAAGGGACTGGTACAAATAAAAGCAAGAAAGCATATGAGAGGCGGGGCAAGATGGCAGACTGGTGAGCTGTATGTTTTAGTTACTCCTCCAGGAAAGTAGGTAAAAAGCCAGGAACTGCGTGGACTGGACACCACAGAGCAATCTGTCTTTGGGCATACTTCATACAACACTCATGAAAACGTGGAACTGCTGAGATCAGCGAAATCTGTAAGTTTTTGCAGCCAGGGGACCCGCGCCCCTCCCTGCCAGGCTCAGTCCCGGGGGAGGAGGGGCTGTCAGCTCCAGGAAGGAGAAGGGAGAATTGCAGTGGCTGCTCTTACCGGAAACTCATTCTACTGATTCAAACTCCAACCATAGATAGACTGAGGCCAGACACCAGAGACTCTGAGAGCAGCCAGCCCAGCAGAGAGGAGACAGGCAAAGAAAAAAAACAACACGAAAAACTCCAAAATAAAAGCAGAGGATTTTTGGAGTTCTGGTGAACACAGAAAGGGGAAGGGCGGAGATCAGGCCTTGAGGCGCATATGCAAATCCCGAAGCAAGGCTGATCTCTCTGCCCTGGGCACTTTTCCTTAATGGCCCTGGTTGCTTTGTCTATTAGCATTTCAATAACCCATTAGATCTCTGAGGAGGGCCGTTTTGTTTTTTTTTTTTTTTTTTTTTTTAAATCCTTTTTGCTTTTTCTAGAACAATTACTCTAAGAAGCTCAATACAGAAAGCTTCAAAGAATTGAAATTTGGGCACGTCAAGTCAAGAGCAGAACTAAGAGAGCTCTGAGACAAAAGGCAATAATCCAGTGGCTGAGAAAATTCACTAAACAACACAACTTCCCAAGAAAAGGGGGGTGTCCGCTCACAGCCACCATCCTGGTGGACAGGAAACACTCCTGCCCATCACCAGCCCCATAGCCCAGAGCTGCCCCAGACAATCCAGTGTGACGGAAGTGCTTCAAATAACAGGCACACACCACAAAACTGGGCGTGGACATTAGCCTTCCCTGCAACCTCAGCTGAATGTCCCAGAGCTGGGAAGGGGGAGCAGTGTGAATTAACAGAGCCCCATTCAGCCATCATTTGAGCAGACTGGGAGCCTCCCAACACAGCCCAGCAGCCCAGAACTGCCCTGGGGGGACGGCACTCACCTGCGACATAGCACAGTCATCCCTCAACAGAGGACCCGGGGTGCACAGCCTGGAAGAGGGGCCCACTTGCAAGTCTCAGGAGCCATACGCCAATACCAAAGACTTGTGGGTCAGTGGCAGAGACAAACTGTGGCAGGACTGAACTGAAGGATTAGACTATTGCAGTAGCTTTAAAACTCTAGGATCATCAGGGAGATTTGATTGTTAGGGCCACCCCCCCCTCCCCGACTGCCCAGAAACACGCCCCACATACAGGGCAGGCAACACCAACTACACACGCAAGCTTGGGACACCAATTGGGCCCCACAAGACTCACTCCCCCACTCACCAAAAAGGCTAAGTAGGGGAGATCTGGCTTGTGGAGAACAGGTGGCTCGTGGACGCCACCTGCTGGTTAGTTAGAGAAAGTGTACTCCACGAAGCTGTAGATCTGATAAATTAGAGATAAGGACTTCAACTGGTCTACAAACCCTAAAAGAACCCTATCAAGGTCAGCAAATGCCACGAGGCCAAAAACAACAGAAAATTATAAAGCATATGAAAAAACCAGACGATATGGATAACCCAAGCCCAAGCACCCAAATCAAAAGACCAGAAGAGACACACCTAGAGCAGCTACTCAAAGAACTAAAGATGAACAATGAGACCCTAGTACGGGATATGAAGGAAATCAAGAAGACCCTAGAAGAGCATAAAGAAGACATTGCAAGACTAAATAAAAAAATGGATGATCTTATGGAAATTAAAGAAACTGTTGACCAAATTAAAAAGATTCTGGACACTCATAGTACAAGACTAGAGGAAGTTGAACAACGAATCAGTGACCTGGAAGATGACAGAATGGAAAATGAAAACATAAAAGAAAGAATGGGGAAAAAAATTGAAAAACTCGAAATGGACCTCAGGGATATGATAGATAATATGAAACGTCCGAATATAAGACTCATTGGTGTCCCAGAAGGGGAAGAAAAGGGTAAAGGTCTAGGAAGAGTATTCAAAGAAATTGTTGGGGAAAACTTCCCAAATCTTCTAAACAACATAAATACACAAATCATAAATGCTCAGCGAACTCCAAATAGAATAAATCCAAAAAAACCCACTCCGAGACATATACTGATCACACTGTCAAACATAGAAGAGAAGGAGCAAGTTCTGAAAGCAGCAAGAGAAAAGCAATTCACCACATACAAAGGAAACAGCATAAGACTAAGTAGTGACTACTCAGCAGCCACCATGGAGGCGAGAAGGCAGTGGCACGATATATTTAAAATTCTGAGTGAGAGGAATTTCCAGCCAAGAATACTTTATCCAGCAAAGCTCTCCTTCAAATTTGAGGGAGAGCTTAAATTTTTCACAGACAAAGAAATGCTGAGAGAATTTGCTAACAAGAGACCTGCCCTACTGGAGATACTAAAGGGAGCCCTACAGACAGAGAAACAAAGACAGGACAGAGAGACTTGGAGAAAGGTTCAGTACTAAAGAGATTCGGTATGGGTACAATAAAGGATATTAATAGAGAGAGGGAAAAATATGGCAAACATAATCCAAAGGATAAGATGGCCGATTCAAGAAATGCCTTCACGGTTTTAACGTTGAATGTAAATGGATTAAACTCCCCAATTAAAAGATATAGATTCGCAGAATGGATCAAAAAAAATGAACCATCAATATGTTGCATACAAGAGACTCATCTTAGACACAGGGACACAAAGAAACTGAAAGTGAAAGGATGGAAAAAAATATTTCATGCAAGCTACAGCCAAAAGAAAGCAGGTGTAGCAATATTAATCTCAGATAAAATAGACTTCAAATGCAGGGATGTTTTGAGAGACAAAGAAGGCCACTACATACTAATAAAAGGGGCAATTCAGCAAGAAGAAATAACAATCGTAAATGTCTATGCACCCAATCAAGGTGCCACAAAATACATGAGAGAAACATTGGCAAAACTAAAGGAAGCAATTGATGTTTCCACAATAATTGTGGGAGACTTCAACACAACACTCTCTCCTATAGATAGATCAACCAGACAGAAGACCAATAAGGAAATTGAAAACCTAAACAGTCTGATAAATGAATTAGATTTAACAGACATCTACAGGACATTACATCCCAAATCAACAGGATACACATACTTTTCTAGTGCTCACGGAACTTTCTCCAGAATAGATCATATGCTGGGACATAAAACAAGCCTCAATAAATTTAAAAAGATTGAAATTATTCAAAGCACATTCTCTGACCACAATGGAATACAATTAGAAGTCAATAACCATCAGAGACTTAGAAAATTCACAAATACCTGGAGGTTAAACAACACACTCCTAAACAATCAGTGGGTTAAAGAAGAAATAGCAAGAGAAATTGCTAAATATATAGAGACGAATGAAAATGAGAACACAACATACCAAAACCTATGGGATGCAGCAAAAGCAGTGCTAAGGGGGAAATTTATAGCACTAAACGCATATATTAAAAAGGAAGAAAGAGCCAAAATCAAAGAACTAATGGATCAACTGAAGAAACTAGAAATGAACAGCAAACCAATCCTAAACCAAGTAGAAGAAAAGAAATAACAAGGATTAAAGCAGAAATAAATGACATAGAGAACAAAAAAACAATAGAAAGGATAAATATCACCAAAAGTTGGTTCTTTGAGAAGATCAACAAGATTGACAAGCCCCTAGCTAGACTGACAAAATCAAAAAGAGAGAAGACCCATATAAACAAAATAATGAATGAAAAAGGTGACATAACTGCAGATCCTGAAGAAATTAAAAAAATTATAAGAGGATATTATGAACAACTGTATGGCAACAAACTGGATAATGTAGAAGAAATGGACAATTTCCTGGAAACATATGAACAACCTAGACTGACCAGAGAAGAAACAGAAGACCTCAACCAACCCATCACAAGCAAAGAGATCCAATCAGTCATCAAAAATCTTCCCACAAATAAATGCCCAGGGCCAGATGGCTTCACAGGGGAATTCTACCAAACTTTCCAGAAAGAACTGACACCAATCTTACTCAAACTCTTTCAAAACATTGAAAAAAATGGAACACTACCTAATTCATTTTATGAAGCTAACATCAATCTAATACCAAAACCAGGCAAAGATGCTACAAAAAAGGAAAACTACCGGCCAATCTCCCTAATGAATATAGATGCAAAAATCCTCAACAAAATACTTGCAAATCGAATCCAAAGACACATTAAAAAAATCATTCACCATGACCAAGTGGGGTTCATTCCAGGCATGCAAGGATGGTTCAACATAAGAAAAACAATCAATGTATTACAACACATTAAAAACTCGAAAGGGAAAAATCAATTGATCATCTCAATAGATGCTGAAAAAGCATTTGACAAAATCCAACATCCGTTTTTGATAAAAACACTTCAAAAGGTAGGAATTGAAGGAAACTTCCTCAACATGATAAAGAGCATATATGAAAAACCCACAGCCAGCATAGTACTCAATGGTGAGAGACTGAAAGCCTTCCCTCTAAGATCAGGAACAAGACAAGGATGCCCGCTGTCACCACTGTTATTCAACATTGTGCTGGAAGTGCTAGCCAGGGCAATCCGGCAAGACAAAGAAATAAAAGGCATCCAAATTGGAAAAGAAGAAGTAAAACTGTCATTGTTTGCAGATGATATGATCTTATATCTAGAAAACCCTGAGAAATCAACGATACACCTACTAGAGCTAATAAACAAATTTAGCAAAGTAGCGGGATACAAGATTAATGCACATAAGTCAGAAATGTTTCTATATGCTAGAAATGAACAAACTGAAGAGACACTCAAGAAAAAGATACCATTTTCAATAGCAACTAAAAAAATCAAGTACCTAGGAATAAACTTAACCAAAGATGTAAAAGACCTATACAAAGAAAACTACATAACTCTACTAAAAGAAATAGAAGGGGACCTTAAAAGATGGAAAAATATTCCATGTTCATGGATAGGAAGGCTAAATGTCATTAAGATGTCAATTCTACCCAAACTCATCTACAGATTCAATGCAATCCCAATCAAAATTCCAACAACCTACTTTGCAGACTTGGAAAAGCTAGTTATCAAATTTATTTGGAAAGGGAAGATGCCTCGAATTGCTAAAGACACTTTAAAAAAGAAAAACGAAGTGGGAGGACTTACACTCCCTGACTTTGAAGCTTATTATAAAGCCACAGTTGCCAAAACAGCATGGTACTGGCACAAAGATAGACATATAGATCAATGGAATCGAATTGAGAATTCAGAGATAGACCCTCAGATCTATGGCCGACTGATCTTTGATAAGGCCCCCAAAGTCACCGAACTGAGCCATAATGGTCTTTTCAACAAATGGGGCTGGGAGAGTTGGATATCCATATCCAAAAGAACGAAAGAGGACCCCTACCTCACCCCCTACACAAAAATTAACTCAAAATGGACCAAAGATCTCAATATAAAAGAAAGTACCATTAAACTCCTAGAAGATAATGTAGGAAAACATCTTCAAGACCTTGTATTAGGAGGCCACTTCCTAGACTTTACACCCAAAGCACAAGCAACAAAAGAGAAAATAGATAAATGGGAACTCCTCAAGCTTAGAAGTTTCTGCACCTCAAAGGAATTTCTCAAAAAGGTAAAGAGGCAGCCAACTCAATGGGAAAAAATTTTTGGAAACCATGTATCTGACAAAAGACTGATATCTTGCATATACAAAGAAATCCTACAACTCAATGACAATAGTACAGTCGGCCCAATTATAAAATGGGCAAAAGATATGAAAAGACAGTTCTCTGAAGAGGAAATACAAATGGCCAAGAAACACATGAAAAAATGTTCAGCTTCACTAGCTATTAGAGAGATGCAAATTAAGACCACAATGAGATACCATCTAACACCGGTTAGAATGGCTGCCATTAAACAAACAGGAAACTACAAATGCTGGAGGGGATGTGGAGAAATTGGAACTCTTATTCATTGTTGGTGGGACTGTATAATGGTTCAGCCACTCTGGAAGTCAGTCTGGCAGTTCCTTAGAAAACTAGAGATAGAGCTACCATTCGATCCAGCGATTGCACTTCTCGGGATATACCCGGAAGATCGGAAAGCAGTGACACGAACAGATATCTGCACGCCAATGTTCATAGCAGCATTATTCACAATTGCCAAGAGATGGAAACAACCCAAATGTCCATCAACAGATGAGTGGATAAATAAAATGTGGTATATACACACGATGGAATACTACGCGGCAGTAAGAAGGAATGATCTGGTGAAACATATGACAACATGGATGAACCTTGAAGACATAATGCTGAGCGAAATAAGCCAGGCACAAAAAGAGAAATATTATATGCTACCACTAATGTGAACTTTGAAAAATGTAAAACAAATGGTTTATAATGTAGAATGTAGGGGAACTAGCAGTAGAGAGCAATTAAGGAAGGGGGAACAATAATCCAAGAAGAACAGATAAGCTATTTAACGTTCTGGGGATGCCCAGAAATGACTATGGTCTGTTAATTTCTGATGGATGTAGTAGGAACAAGTTCACTGAAATGTTGCTATAGTATGTAACTTTCTTGGGGTAAAGTAGGAACATGTTGGAAGTTAAGCAGTTATCTTAGGTTAGTTGTCTTTTTCTTACTCCCTTGCTATGGTCTCTTTGAAATGTTCTTTTATTGTATGTTTGTTTTTTTTGTTTTCTTTTTAACTTTTTTTTTCATACAGTTGATTTGAAAAAAGAAGGGAAAGTTAAAAAAAAAAAAAAGAAGACAAACAAGGGAAAAAAAAAAAAAAAAAAAAAAAAAAAAAAAAAAAAACGATGTAGTGCCCCCTTGAGGAGCCTGTGGAGAATGCAGGGGTATTCGCCTACCCCACCTCCATGGTTGCTAACATGACCACAGACATAGGGGACTGGTGGTTTGATGGGTTGAGCCCTCTACCATAAGTTTTACCCTTGGGAAGACGGTTGCTGCAAAGGAGAGGCTAGGCCTCCCTGTATTTGTGCCTAAGAGTCTCCTCCTGAATGCCTCTTTGTTGCTCAGATGTGGCCCTCTCTCTCTGGCTAAGCCAACTTGAAAGGTGAAATCACTGCCCTCCCCCCTACGTGGGATCAGACACCCAGGGAAGTGAATCTCCCTGGCAACGTGGAATATGACTCCCGGGGAGGAATGTAGACCCGGCATCGTGGGATGGAGAACATCTTCTTGACCAAAAGGGGGATGTGAAAGGAAATGAAATAAGCTTCAGTGGCAGAGAGATTCCAAAACGAGCCAAGAGATCACTCTGGTGGGCACTCTTACGCACACTTTAGACAACCTTTTTTAGGTTCTAAAGAATTGGGGTAGCTGGTGGTGGATACCTGAAACTATTAAACTACAACCCAGAACCCATGAATCTCGAAGACAGTTGTATAAAAATGTAACTTATGAGGGGTGACAGTGGGATTGGGAATGCCATAAGGACCAAACTCCACTTTGTCTAGTTTATGGATCGATGTGTAGAAAAGTAGGGGAAGCAAACAAACAGACAAAGGTACCTAGTGTTCTTTTTTACTTCAATTGCTCTTTTTCACTCTAATTATTATTCTTGTTATTTTTGTGTGTGTGCTAATGAAGGTGTCAGGGATTGATTTAGGTGATGAATGTACAACTATGTAATGGTACTGTAAACAATCGAAAGTACAATTTGTTTTGTATGACTGCGTGGTATGTGAATATATCTCAATAAAATGATGATAAAAAAAAATAAATAAATAAAAGGCAAAAAAAAAAAAAAAAAAAAGAAAGCATATGAAACTCGTGGGAACCTACAAGCAGTTCAGTGTTGCTGGAACACAAGATATCAAACAATATTTATTCAAGGAAAATCAAATATAAAAAGATGTTTTTGAAACAATAGGGGAAATTTGAACATGGACTAGATAATGTTAAGAAATTATCGAGAATTTTGTTATGTGCAATAACAGCATGGTGATTTTGGGTTTTGTTTGTTTTTTTTAAAATCTTCAAGAAAGGTGAAGTATTTACAGTTGGAATAGTATATCTGGGGTTTACTTTAAAATACTCCATGGGGGGGAGGAAATGTATGAGTTTCAGTGGGGGAGAAGAGTACAGATAAATGAGACAAGATTTGCAAAATGTTGAGTGTGTTTTAAATTTCCATAATAAAAAGTTTATATGTATATATACACATTAGAGAGTGGCAGGAGGTAAAGATAACAGGAGCAAGTTCACAAAGGGTCTACTGTGCTAGGTGAGAGAGGCCCAACTTGACTCTACAGGTAAGAGAGCTATCAAAGAGTTTTAAGCCAAAGAGTGCCCTGATCAGATTTGCATTTTGAAAAGATCAGTGCTGTGTGAAAAACTGAAATGAGAAGTCATTTACCTCAGGCAGAGTTCTAGCATCTTCCTCTCTTGGCCCACAGTGCCTTGCTTCTTACCACTTGGTAAGACAGAATGTGAGTGAGCATGCATGTTTATTTGAAAATATGTATATATATTTTGCAATATATGATTGAGGTAAAACCATTCAAACAATACAGAGAATGCTTCCCCTCATGAACCTACCCATCAGAGATAACCACTATTAGTAGTTTGGTGTTTGGCTCTCCAGACTCTTTTTCCCATTTCTTGCATAAATATTTACTGAGCACCTACCATGTGACATGCAGCATGCCAGTGTGTCCATCTGTGGGCAAAGCAGACAACAATACCTGTCCCCATAGAGCTGCCATTATGCATATATGACCATTTGGCTTTTACATAAATGAAATCATACTGATTTTTTCCACTTAATTATATACCCTGGAAAACTTTCCATATTAGTCCATAAAGAGCAACCTTATTCATTTTTTTTATTATGACGTATTTCAGACATACCAAAAAGTACTACACACCTGGTCCCTTAACATGGTCACATTCTACAGAGGCTTCATAATTTTTATAACCTGTTCCCTACTGCTGGACAGTCAGAATGTTTTCATTTATCTTACACATAAAAACTCTGCATTTTTAGTTGCTAGGGTATTAGAATAGCTAGAGGGAAAGAACTGAAATGATGGAAAAGTAACACATAGTATCCTTTGAAATTTGTTCTATGGCTACTTGTTAAACTGTAATTTGAAAGTTATCACCTTTTTGTATGTATATGTTAGATTTCACAGTAAGGAAATAACTGAAGCTACGCTATAACTCACAACATTTTTGGAAATTTCCTGTATAACTACTCGTTAAATCATACTTTGAAAGATATTATCTTTTTGCGTATATTTTTCACCATAATAATTGAAGCTATGGACCTGTAACCCATAATATTCTTTGAAATTTGCTAACTACTTGTTAAGTTGCACTTGGTAAGTTATCACTTCTATGTATGTATGTTATATTCTACAAAAAAATATGATTTAAAAAGAAAAAAATTTTTAAACCCTGCAATGAAGATCCTTGTGCCAGTTTGAATGTATTATGTGCCCCAAACGCCATGATCTTTGATGTACTCTTGTGTGGGCAGACCTATCGGTGTTGATTAGATTGCAATTCTTTGAGTGTTTCCATGGAATGTGCCCCATCCAACTGTGGGTGTGACTCTGATTGGATAATTTCCATGGAGGTGTTACCCCACCCATTCAGGGTGGGTCTAAATTAAATCACTGGAGCCATATAAATGAGCTGAAAAACAGAAGGAACTCAGTGCAGCTGAGAGTGACATTTTGAAGAGGAGCTACAGCCAAGAGGGACACTTTGAAGAATGCACAGAAGCTGAGAGAGTAGCTGCAGATGAGAGACAGTTGGAAGACAGCCGTTGTAAGCAGACTCTTGCTCCGGAGAAGCTAAGAGAGAACAAACACCCCAAAAGCAACTAACAGTGACGTTTTTGTGGAACTGCAGCCTAGAGAGGAACGTCTTGGGAGAAAGTCATTTTGAAACCAGAACTTCGGAGCAGATGCCAGCCACATGCCTTCCCAGCTAACAGAGGTTTTCTGGACACCATTGGCCATCCTCCAGTGAAGGTACCCAATTGTTGATGCATTTACCTTGGACACTTTATGGCCTTAAGACTGTAACTGTGTAACAAAATAAACCCCCTTTATAAAAGCCAATCCATTTCTGGTGCTTTGCATTCTGGCAGCATTAGCAAACTAGAACAATCCTCTTACTGATACACCCTTGCATATTTGTTCTATTAGTTCACTGTGATGGATGAGTAGAAGGAGAACCACTGGATCAAAAAGCATAGACATTAAAAATGAGACCAAAAAAAGAGATGATGGATTTTGATTGTTGCCCCAATTCACACTCCCACTAATGCTCTGTGAATGGGGCTGCTTCCACACCCTTCCTAGAATTTCTTCTTTGCCTTACCCTCATGGAGCGCACATTCTAGTAGGAAAAACGGATCATACATCTAACAGCACAGATGGTGAAAATTGCTATGCAGAGAAATAAAGCAACAGAAGAATTTAGACTGAAGGGGTTGCTATTTTGGAAAGGGTGCCCAGGGAAGGCCCTCTTGAGGTGGTGACATTGAACAAAGACCTGAATGCAGTGAAGTGGCAAGCCATGAAGCCATATCAGGGGGAAGGAGTGTTCCAGGCAGACAGAACAGCAAATGCAGAGAGCTGGAGACAGGAGCAACCTCATCACATCTGAGAAACAGCAAGGCCAGTGCACATGAGGAAGAGCGCGAGAGGAAATGAATTTGGAGAAGGACCAGGTTCTGGTGGGAGGACTGAGACTCTCAAAGAAGCCTAAGGCTCACTTGCCGCCGGTGGGGGGTGAAGGGAGAAGGTCAAGGCAATGAACGTGCTTCACGGAGTAGCAAACTGTACCAGGCTCCATGGATATCAGCCCATGTCACCTTCAGTGACCACAGGATCAAGGCTGAATTTCTTTCTTTCTCTCTCTTTTTTCCATTATAAAATGTTGGATTTACAAAAACACAAACTTTGAGAAACAATGCATTGAAAAATCGAAGAAGTTCCTTCGCAGCTCCCTTAAGGCCGAATTTCTTAACGTGGCAGCTAAATCTGACCCCTGTGACCTCACATACCCCATCCTGCACCATTCTCCATCAATGCACTCACCTCTGCATATGCTGTTTCCAATGCAGGATGACTGTTGACCCTCAGCTCAGCTGGCACCTCCTCTACTTTTCCATGCCCCTACTTGACTGGGAAGTCCTTGAGAACCTGGCCCTGCACAGGCGGTCAGCTCATATTTGTGGCCTGGGTACGTGTGAACAACTGTGTAGGAATAACAGCCAGTCCTGAGCTCTCCCTGGTGTGTCAGGAGGCCTGACTTCCCACACAGTCATATGTGACAATGGGGAAAGCAGGGCCAAGGAGGTGAAGTCAGGCTTGGAACTGGAACTCCCAGGGAGCAGGGGGTCAGGGAAGAGTAATCACTCACATGTGTTCAGCACTTGAGAGTTTACAGCCACAGACATTATCTCATTCAACCCTGGCACAGCCTCATGAGGTAGCTATTCTTCTTTTCCCCCACTTCACACCTAAGGAAATTGAGGCCCGAGAAGCTAAAGCCACCTGCCCAAGGTCACACAGCTAGGAAGTAGCAGCCTCAGGACTTGAACCAGGGGTCAGTCTGATGGCAGAACCCTTTGATCTCTCCATCAGACTAGGCCACACCTCAAGCTGGGGGTGGGGGTGGGGTGGTGGCCAGTTGGGTCTGGGCAGCCATTTTCCCTTCCCCCTCTCAATTCCTATTGCATTACAGCTGATGGTAGCATAAATTGGCATTTACTAATTCCTTCAGACTATGCAAGGCGAGAAAAGGCAGCCTGGGGTTCAAACACGGTAGGGAAGCATCCATCTTCGGAGATTCCAAAGGTAACACTTGGGAGAGGCTTGAAGAAAATGCAAGAGGAGTCCAAAGAGAAGCCGTGGGAAACCTCCTCCTCAGAGAAGCTCTTCAGAGCCAAGCCAAGCCCCGCTGGGCCTGCCGAGGGTCTGCCCTGCCCCTGGAAGAGGGCAGCTTCCTTCCCCATCACCCCCCAGCTAAAATCCCCCTTGAGAAGTCTCTCACGGGGGCCATGCCTCCTTTCTGGCGGGAGGGATGGGCTCTGGGCCTGGGTGATTCTCAGCTGGCAGCAGCTGGGACCTCACACCTGTTGGTCTACCCACCCCACCCCCTCACCCCCACTTCACAAACACACACCCCCGTCCAGCTCAGCCCTGCTTCCAGAAAGCTGGTCACTCATGACTGGACTTCACCCCACTTTGGGCCTTTTTCTTTTCTCATTCGATTTCTTTTCCTTTCCTTGTTTTTTTTCTTCCCAGGCTTGCTTGCTTGCTCACTTGCTTGCTCTCCCCACTTCACCATCTTTCTCTCTCTCTCCATCCTTGATTCTTTCTGCTCAGTTTGTCTGTCTTTTATCCCCCTCACTCTAACAAGCTAGCAATATTACGCTAGCTTCCTCCTCTATAATAGTGAGAGGTTTCCAATGTAACCTACCAGGTCAGACATTCAGTGTTGAGAAAAGGCCAGAACCTTAGGGTGGGAACAAGGAAACAGTTAGAGAACGGGAAAGGGAGACAGAAGCAGGCAGGACTGGATTCGAATCCCAGCATCCCCACTTGCTAGCTGTGTGACTTCAACAAAGGTCACCTCACCTCTACCTCTCTGAGCTTCCTTTCTTCATCTGTGAAATGGGATTGATAATAACAGTGACAACCTCACATGGGGTAAGGAGGGGACATGAGAATGCACCTTGCTCACAGATGGGAACTATAAGGGGCAGGTGCTCGGTGGGCATTACTTATGGAAGCAGTGAGACTCAGTGGTCAACAGCAGGGGCTTTGGGGCAAATCTATCTGTTTTGAATCCTTAACCCAAAACACACAAGTTGTGTAAACCTTGGGCAAGCTGCCTAACATCTCTGTGCCTCAATTTCCCTATCAGTAAAATGGAGGAGATAATAATAGTACTTGCCTAATACCTCAGGCTGTCATGGAAATTAATGAGAGACTAAGAACAGTCAGGGCCTGTCACCTAATAAGTACTCAGGAAACACTACCATGGGTATTACTATTCAGAGGAATAAAACTCCCCCAAGATGGCATTCTCAGGGGCACTGTGTCACTGCAGGAACCTGAGCCATGCGATGAGGCCAACTCATCCATTCGGCCTCCAGATATGGTCATGCAGATTGTGCCCTGTGCAGGGGTGCCTGAAATTCAGCTTGCATTCCTCTTGTGAAGCCAGGTTACCCTGCTGTGAGTGTGTGTGTGTGGGGGGGGGTGGGGGGTGGTAAATCCCAGGGGACATGGCAACTGTTTCTAATTGGTCCTCCCATAGGGGGCACCTTCTTGCCATCAGAGCAAGAACATTGTACGTGCTTGCCAAGGTGCTGTTTCTCTGTCTAGGCAGAAGAGGGACCTTTGGGTAACCAGGCCTGTGATCCTCTCTGCTTGATTGGCAGTAGGGCCCCCACCCTGACCCCCAGAGTTTTGCTAGAGGCTCGATCCCTCTCCAGCTCTGATTGCTGATTCCCCAGGGGGATACAGGTCTGCGGCTGTGGGGATCAGTGGAGATATTTCCATTCCCCCAGGTTGTGCATGTGAAGTGAATCTTAACCATGTTCACCCAGCTGTGTTGGTCTGAGAGCCAGAGTTAAGGGCCAAGAGAGGCAAGAGGGGCAACTGGTCCAAGCTGAGAGACTTCTCCCTGCCAGAGAGACTTTGATAGGAGAAAAACTAGAGTCCATGGATGAATGATGAGGGGAAATTTGAGGCCTCAGATGCAATGGGTTTGGGAGGCTGGGAGGACAAGGATCCAGAGCCTAAGAGAGGTGAATGAAAGGAAAGGAGATGAGATTGAGGGCCAAGGGGCTGCTGCATCGCCTCAGGGCTCAGGTAAGGGTAAGCATTCAGCCTAATGCTTCAGGGAACACAGCCAGCCTAGAATGGTCTCACCTTTTAAAGGATGAAGTGGGCAGAGAGATGCAGTGCTGGCCTGAGGGTAGCCAGTGGCAGAAAAGAGTGAACAAGAGCCCAAAGGCTGGCGTTCTAGAAACTGAGGTGAACCCAGGAAGGCCTGGCCTGCTTGAGGCCAAGCCAAACTGTATTTAGCAAAGATGAGGCCCTTGTCACTCTCTGATGGGGGGAAATTTATGGACTGAGATCCCCTCACACTGCCCTTTAGGGATCTGAAGCAAGGTGTCCACGATTGTGCTGGGTTAGAGGAGATGAGGAGGGAAGAGGAGAACAGGAGAGCTTCAGTGAAAAACCAGCTGTGCCCCCAATCCCCTACTCCCACTCCCTGGGCCGCTGAGGAGAAAACCCCAATCTTTGCCGGTGGAGGCAGGGGAAAGTTCCCCACTGTTTGGCCGAAAGTCATCCTGCTGATTGCATTTTTTGTCTTTTTTTCCAATTGCTCTTTTTGACACAACCTCACACTTTCTTTCCAGTCCTATATTCCTGGCTGTGTGCACGCGATCTCCACTTCGATGTTCTGCCAACAGCTTAAACTAAACATACTTAAAACAGAGTTTCCCTTCTCCCACGAAGCTTCCCACATTCCCGAGGCCTCCAGCTTTACTGCTGACACCCCGAACAGCCCAGGACCAGGCCGGCTTGGCTGCTTCTCTCTCTCCCCTATGCCACCACCTTTCGCCCAACCTCCCTTTGAATCCTCTGCTTTTCCCTGCGCAGTTTTCAGAGTTGTCTTTGCCATCCCCCAGGATGCACCCCACCTCCACCCCACACTTCATCCCTGGAGATTCCTGCCACAGCCCCTAACTGGGATCTCTCCTCAGGGTCACTCCCTTTAATCTGGGCCACGCATTCAATCTGGCCACACACATTGACCACTTACTGCAGTAGGTGTGGTAGAGCATCCATTCTGGAAGAAAGAAACGCATAGCAGTGAACAGGTAGCCTAGGTGGGAGGGTTTGGCCTTAGGGATATGTCAGACCTGGGTGTGAATCTCAGCTCTGCCGTCAGCTTATATGGCTTCTCTGTGCCTCAGTGCTGTTCTCTCTAAAATTGGGGTGATAGTGTCGACTTCCTCAGGTTCTTGTAAAGTTGCATGCACAGGGAGCACAAAAAAGGGGCATACACTGAATGCCATCCTCGAAGGCCCTGATGTCACCCACTGGAGTGGGCAGAGCCATGAATACATCCCCCAAGGATGCAAGACACCCAGTAGCTGGAGCTGTTTGTATATTTGTGGTTTTCCCGTTATGTACAAATAACAGGAAATCAAGTAGGGAATCAATTCAACAGGACCCAACTTCTCGGCCCTTTCCAAACTTTCCCCACCTCCTTCTATAAACAGGAAACCAAGGCTCAAACCTACGAAGCAGACTGGGCTGCCCAAGGATGCCATGTTACCTCTCTCTGCTCCCTTCTGTTTTCTATTTCTCAAGGCCTTTTCCCCAAGTAATGGATCTTTTCTTCCCCTCCTCCTCCTCCCCCTCCTGCCCCCTCCCTCCCCCTCCCCTTTCCCCTCCTCCTTCTCCTCCTCCTCTTTCTTTTTTAATACAGGAGCAGAAACAATTGCCTCTCCAAGCCCACTGGCCTAGAGCAGAGGAATGCAGCCGCTCCCTCCACACAGGGCAGCCAGGCCCAGCGCTTGTTCAGGTTGGCAGTGGCCAGCACAGAGCCGAGGAGACTCTGGCACCTTGCTCCTAGGGGCTGGAAAGAGCTACAGACGTTAGCTCATCACTCTCTGGCAGGAACCAACCCATCTGCTGTACTCACTAGCATCTTCCAGATGGGGAAATGGAGGCACAGGGACACTCGGCCTAGTTGCAAACTCACAGGTTTCCAAGGGGCTCCAGATGGGGGGTTGAGGGATGGGAAAAGGCCACCTGTACTTCCTCAAACGGGGAAGAAGGAGGAAGAGACACAGGAAAGGAGAACTGTGGTACATGCCACAGTCTTTAAAGGGGACACCGTGGAAAAATGGGAGGGGTGGGGGTGGGTAAGACTCACCATCTCCTGGTATCCCCACATAAGAAGGGAGCCCCCAAACAGCTACAACTTCATGCAATAGCCCATTAGGAACGGCTTACCTCTCTTACTGAGAAGCTGCTTGCAGAACACATGACCTCTGGAGTGAGAGGCAGCTGAGATAAAGTCTGAGTGGCCAGACACCAAAGAGTTAACTGGGATTTGGCTGGGTTGATTATTATGTTTTCCTCCTGGTGCTTTTCTGTAATTTCCGAGTTCTGTGCAGTGAACAATTACTATATTTATCATCAGATAAAATGTTAATTATTTTTAATTATTAAAAAGAAGCAATGGTAAATAAATGGAATGGGGAGAAAAAGAAGCAGCAACAGCAAGTGGGATATGGCGAGGCACTTTGGGCTCTGAGGGAGGACACCTAGGTCAAGCACATCACTTCCCAGGTGTGTGACCTTGGGCAAGTTACCTCACCTCTTTCTTTGACTCTCAGTTTTCTATCAACTGGAGATTACTGAACGCACAGGGTTGGCATAGGGCTAAAAGATAATGCAGGTGAACATGCTTTTTTTAAAAAGTATGTATTGTGGAAATTTTCAAACAGGTTCACAAGTAGAGAAAACAGCATAATGAGGCCCCATTAGCAATTCAATTATCTTATTTCATCTCTATCCCCACCCACTTTCCCCCTACCTCTGCTAGAATATTCTAAAGCAAATCCCAGACATGACTTTTCTCCCCTAAATACTTCAGTATTGAAATGCTTTTTAAATTATTTTTTCATAATTATAAAAATAATAATTGTAGAAAATTTGGGAAATGAAAGGAGAAAACAAAAATCATCCATAACCTCCCCACACAGAGATAACCACATTTTAGTGTACTCTTATTTTTTTCTATGCACACACAACTTTTTTAACAAAAGTGGGATCATATTGTATATGCCATTGTAAGCATAATTGTATAACTATAAAAGTAATGAAACAGTATTACAGAAAAATTAAGAAGAAAAAGTTACCCATAATCCTTTACATGTAACATAAAAACTTAATATTTTAGTATATTTTCTCCCATTTTTAAACTATTTACATATGTACTTTTAACACAAGTGGGATTGTACTGATTACACACTTTTCAAATTATGGCTCTGCTTTCATTGTAAGAATAATATAGTCATATTGTAGAAAAATAAGGAAAAATACAGGAAAGGAAAAGGGAAATATCACCCATAATTCCACCACTTAACTACAATCACTGTTAACATTTTGGTGTATTAAGTTCCAACATTTTTTCAATGCCCATATAATTTCAACAAAAGTGGGAATACAGTTTATACAGTTTATTAATTATAAATGTATACTGAATTATAAGAATAATATAATCATATTACATAGCATGGAGAAAAGAGAAAAAAAACACTCATAATCTTACCACCCTAAGGACACCATTATCATTTTGCACATTGAAACATGGTTGGAAACAAAGTGTGTATTTAATTTTATACCCTTTCTGCCCTTTGCAACTTGGCATCATATTTATGCAATTTTGTACCCAGCATTTTTTTACTTAATATTTTGTTGGGAACGTTTTCCCATGAATAAAAGTTTTAAAATCAGTATGATTTTATTTTAGTGTCAGTTTACCAAGGGACACTCCCTTAGCATGGACATTGAGAATGCTTTCCCATTTTTTCACTATTATAAATATTTCTGCTTCAAACATTCTTGAACAAAGGCTTGTGCTTTCTCTATACACATATTGAGGATATGTTTCTGGGGACCCCTCTGTAAGTTTACAGGCTGTGAGTGATCATCTTTTATTGGTCCTGAACGTACTCCTGCCATATGACTCAGGCAGCCCTTGGTTCTGGAGGGTGGGATGTTGAGAAGAAATCTACATTTTCCTCTCACTCCCCTTCCTGAGTTTATAGACCTTCTACACCCCCTTTCAGCCTGGTGTTTAAATTAATCAGAGAGCAAGTACTTAACCCGAAGTGTTGAGCTGAGGTGTGCTAGGAAAGAAAAGAAATGCAGTATAATAACAGCCAGCATTTACTGAGCATATACTACATGGCAGGCACTGGCAGCACTAAGCCTTACTTTCAACCTTTATAACAATCCTACAGAGCAGTTCCATTATTATAGCGCCCCTTCCCCATTTAACAGATGGCAAACTGAGGCCCAGATAATGAACCCACATGGCCTAAGAGTCCACAGCTAGTGAAAGGCAGAGTTGGGATTTAAACCCAGCCGGAATGACACCTGAACCTATACTTAGGACCTGCTTACCCTCCCAGGCAGCAGGTGGTGTAGAGGCCAGAGAAGGGGCTTGCAGTCAGCCTGACCTGGGTTGACCTCCCCCACCCCCACCCCAAGTCTTGGCTATGTGAACTTGGGCAAATCTGCTACTTGGGTAAATCCTGTCACAGGACTATCGTCGGAATTAAATGAGATGATGGCTGGCGCACAGAAGGTTCTTGCTGAGTGGCTATCCCTGTCCTCCCCTTGCTGGGAGAGCTAGCCTTCTAGTTACCAAGTTGGAGACAAGAGTTCACAGGATAGCTCTGAGTCTGGCTGGAGCAGACTGGGAAGTCAGTGATCCAGAGGATATTTTCAGAGAAATGCAAAAGTCTCCTTTGCTCCTTCCCCGCCTCTGCAACCAACCTCCTCTCCCACCTCCCCCAAAGGGGAAGGGGATAGCTTTTGTACTCCAAAGCTGAGTGCTTGAAGCACCTCTCTTTCCTGCTCCCCAGGAGATGGGCAATGGAGATGACAGGAAGTCACCAGTGGAGAGGCCCTTTTTGGCTTGTGCGGCCAAGAAGAGCACTCCTTTTTCTGTCCTTCAGTGGTCCAGATGGGGGTGGGGTCCGGCTATTGAGCAACTGCTCCGGAGACACTCCAGAACATATGCATGCCTCTTTCTAGCAATTGGCCTGGGAGTTGTCCAATAGATGGAGGACGCATTCATACCTCCCGGATCCGGGGCCTGAAAGGAGAGTTGCTGCCGCCGCCACTTTCAAACGTCTACAGAGGAGGGAGGGAATGGACGTCGAGAGCTGGGCGGGGTGGGTGAGTCCAAATTAGCAACACAGTTGGAAGGCCAAGGGCTGCTCTTTCTTCACCATCAAGTTTTTCACCGAAACATACCCCCCGCCCCCACCAGGCACATAGCCAGAGGGCTAGAGTGTGTATTTCACGTGCAAACGTTGCAGGGCTGTAGGGTCCCGACAGATCCCGCCTTTAAAAAGAGGGAAACTGGACACGGCCCACGGTCTTTGGGTAAAGTGAGAAAGTGCAGCGATAGTGCGTGGGGTGTGGTTGTTACCCGGGTTTGTGTCTCGGGCGGGACGAGGGACGTTGGGAAGGAGTGGAGGCGCACGAGGCAGCTGTCTGGGCTGGAGAACGGGTTTACCTGGCGTCCAGGACACTCTCCCCAGCTTCCTCCGGGTGCCAAGGAAAGGCCCTGATCCGTTCCTCTGTTTGCTCCCCATCTTCAAGTCTGTAAGCCGGTCAGTCCGTCAACAAACAAAACCTTTATCAGAAGTGCAAATAAAGGGCACTTAAAAAAAAAAAGAAGAAAAAGAAAGAAAAGAAAAACAAGCACATACACAAAAAGACCTTCAGTTCTTCAAAACCAATTAAGAAGACAGAACACATATATAGCGAAAATTACTTCATGACATTCCCTCTCCGCTATTTTAACGTCAGGACTTTTTAAGAAGGGCGTGCTTTATAAACAGTGTAAACCAAGCAGCTGTTGCTGAAAGGGGGCAAGGGGGAGCTTGATAACGTGGTAATCTTGGTGGCCTTCCTGCAAGGGGTGAGATGGGGGCTTGTTTTGGTCACAAGGAACACGAACTGAGATAAGTGAGAAGAACCGGACTTCTTTCCCGAAAGGATTAGTAAAATAACATCCCAACCCGAGAAAGATGTGCTCCAAAAGCAAAATGTTTTTCTTGCTAGGTAGGAATGATTATATAATCATAATAAAGTGACCTGGCATCGTCGGAAGGCAGGAGGAATCCCCGCGATCCCGGAGGCGAACTCTTCCTACCCCGCTGCCTGTTCTTGGCTTTTCGGCAAGCCTGGTGAGCTGCACCTGGCCCCTGCAAACATTTCTCCGCGCGGCATCCCGCCAGCCTCCTTCCGCCCAGGGTGACCGCAGGAGACCCTCGGACCCAACTCTGGCTCAGGCCTCCGGGGGAAGTCAGCGTGCGGTTCTGGCCATAATCTGACGACTTTAGGGGAAAGAGACCCCTGGCCTCGGCCCTTCAACAAGGGAGATGTCGCGGCCCAAGGGGGTGCAGACCGGCTCCGAGAAAGCCCTGCAGAAAACCAGGACCCTGCCCCGCGGACCCCGTCGCGTGTGCAGCCCCCGCCTCCGAGTCATTCCCTGATCCCACAGCTCTCCCCCCAACCCGCCCGAAACCGGCTCTGACCACCCGCTGGATTTAGGTCAGAAAACAGACACTAACAGTTCTCCCTCGCCTCAGCGAAATTACTAAGTGGAATTTATTGGGCAAGTCCATGCAGGGTGGTGGGGAGAGCCCAGGTCCTGGGCCCGGGTCCCCGTCAGCTTTAGGAGTGCAGGCTCCGGTCGGAGCTCCGGGACAGGCGTGCCCACTGCCTGGGCCAGCCAGCCCCCTCCCCGGGAGCCGTGTCAGGTCCCCGGGGCTGTCTGACCAGGGGGGCCGCGCGGACTCCGTTCCCCAGCCGGCCCTTCGCTTTCACACGATCCACGGTGACTGCACCAGCTCGAGCGCCTTTAAAGGGCCACACACACCAGCCGCCGCTATAAAAATGTTCCCAGCACTTGGAAAGAAGCAGCCCAACAGATACCTGGTTGGGAAACCCTACCCCTCTGTACAACCAGAGCCAATCTGCATGCAACAGTGGTAGCAGCAAAGCCCTGGGCCATCTCAGTCTTGGCTCCAGAGCTGGGGTACCAGTAGGTAGCCTGATCCACCAACAGCAGCAGCAACAGCAGCCAAGCTCCATGTCTTCTTACCATCTATCCAGTGGCATAAGGAGACTCAGGCACAGCAGCTTCTGCTACTGAAGGTCACCCAGCACAAACAGGAAGCTCAGCAAATGCCTTCTGTCCCTGAAGACAGTACCAGCAAGGATTGAGTGGGAGACCTTGAAACACCAAAAGAACAATGCAGACCAAAATAACATTGCAAACACTCAGAAAAGTAACTGTCATAGAAGTACAACCCACAAAAGCAGACCAGGCTGAGAGTTAAATTCGAGAGCGTAAGTTATCAGGAGATAGAAAGAGATAGACATTGGACATTTGATGTTGAAGGAGTATAGAATGTTCTAGAGGACTGATTGTACAGATCCAGAAATAGATAGCATAATACTGGGAGATGGTAGCACAATATTGTAAGTATGCTGAACAAAGATGTCTGTGAGTAAAGTTGAAAGAGGAGGGCTAGGGTTGTATATGTCACCATAAGGAAAGCTAGATGATAAAAATTGGGACTAACTTAGTGAAATCTAGAGTGGACAATGATGGTGGTTAATTGTACAAATATAAGAAAGTTCTTCCATGAACTAGAACAAACATGTCACTATTACAAGGTGTTAATGATGTGATGATATATGGGAAAAATGCAATTAATGCAAACTAAGGTCTATAGTTAACAGTAACATTTTAATATTCTTTCATTAATTGTAACAAAGGCACTATACCAAAGCTAACTATCAATAATAGGGGGATATAAGGGTATGGGATTTTTTTTCAGAAGACATGAGATTATTCTCATATTGACTGTATTGGTGTATGATAACTATGTGGTTATCCCAAGAGCCATTGATTGTACACTTAGGATGGATTGTATGGTGTGTGAATAAAACTAAGTAAAAAAATAATAAAGTAGACCAGGACCTACACACTAAGCCTAAGCAAGGAAACTGCCTCCTAAAATAGAAGATTTAAATATGATCAAGACTCTGCTAACATAACCAAAATGTCCAGGATAAAACAGAAAATCACTCAACATAATGAAAACAAGGAAAACTACAATTTAAATGAGAAAACACAATCAACTGACAATAACACTAAGATGACTCAGATGTTGGAATTATCTGACAAGGATTTAAAGCAACTATAATAAAAATGCTTCAACAATCTTTTACAAATTTTCTTGAAATGAATAAAACCAATTGAGAACCTCAGCAAAGAAGCAGAAGTTATAAAAATGAGCCAGTGGAAATTATAGAATGAAAAATACAGTAACTGTATTTTTTTAAACTTGCTGGATGGGCTCAATAATAAAGTGGAAATGACAGAAAATAAATTCAGAGAACCTGAAAATACATCAATAGAATTTACATAGTTTGAATAACAGAGAAATACACTGAATAATTTTACAAACCCTCAGTGACCTGTTGGGACAATAACAAAAGATCTAACATTTCTATGATTTAGAGTCCCAGAAGAAAAGGAAAAAGATCATGAGACTGAAAAAGTATTCAAAGAATAATGACTGAAAACTCCTCAAATCTGGTGAAAGATATAAATCCACAGATTCAACAAGCTGAGAAAACCCCAAACAAGATAACCCTTAAGAAAAACAAACCAAGAGAAATCAAAATTAAACTTTTGAAAACTAAAGACAAAAACAAAATCTTAAAAACAGCCAGAGAGAAACAATATATTACTTATAAAGGAACACCAATTTGAATGATAGCAAATTTTTCATCAGAAACCATCGGAGCCAGAAGGAAGTGACATAACATTTTTCAAGTGTTGAAAGAAAAAAACGATCAGCCATGAATTCTATCTCCAGTGAAACTATCCTTCAGAAATGAAGGAAAAATAGACATTCCCAGATAAGGAAAGCTAAGAGAATTTGTTCCTAGCATACTGTTCTAGTTTACTGCCAGAATGCAAAACACCAAAAATGGATTGGCTTTTATAAAAGGGGGTTTATTTGGTTACACAGTTACAGTCTTAAGTCCATAAAGTGTCCAGGTAATGCATCAACAATTGGGTACTTTCACTGGAGGTTGGGCAATGGTGTCTGGAAAACCTCTGTTAGCTGCAAAAGGCATGTGGCTGGTGTCTGCTCTAAAGTTCTGGTCTCAAAATGGCTTTCTCCCAGGACATTCCTCTCTAGGCTGCAGTTCCTCAAGAATGTCACTCTTAGTTGCTCTTGGGGTGCTTGTCCTCTCTTAGCTTCTGTGGAGCAAGAGTCTGCTTTCAACAACCGTCTTCAAAATGTCTCTCATTTGCAGCCCCTGTGCTTTCTTCAAAGTGTCCCTCTTGGCTGTAGCAAACTCACTCCTTCTGTCTGAGCTTACATAGTGCTCTGGTAAACTAATCACACTGGATGGGTGGGGCCACACCTCCATGGAAATTACCCAGAGTTATCACCTACAGTTGGGTGGGTCACATCTCCATGGAAACTACCTAATTCAAAAGTTCCAAATTAATCAACACTAACACCTCTGCCCACACAAGACTGCATCAAAGATAATGGTGTTTTGGGGGACATAATACATTCAAACTGGCACACAGACATACCCTTAAAGAATGGTGAAAGGAAGCCCTCAAACAGAAAGGAAAAAATAATAGAAGAAATCTGGGGCTTTCAGAAAGAAAGAACAATGAAACAGGTAAAAATAGAAGTAAATGTGAGACTCTCCTTCACCTAAGGAGTTTCTTTAATCATATTTTATGGTTGAAGAAAGTTATAATACTATCTGATGTGGTGTTTGATGTATGTACAGGAAATACCTAAGACAGTTATATCTTAAAAGTGGGTAGTAAATGCCCTCCCCGCTACATAGGACTTGACACCCAGGGGTGTAAATCTCCTTGCCAATGCAGGATATGACTCCTGGGGATGAATCTGGACCCAGCATCACGGAATTGAGAACGTCTTCTTGACCAAAAGAGGGATGCAAAATGAAACAAAATAAAGCTTCAGTGGCTGAGAGATTTCAGATGGAATTGAGAGGTCACTGTGGTGGACATTCTTTTGCACTATATAGATTATACTTCTTAGGTTTTAATGTATTGGAATAGCTTGAAGTAAATACCTGAAACTACCAAACTGCAACCCAGTAGCTTTGACTCTTGAAGATGATTGTATAACAATGTAGCTTACAAGGGGTGACAGTGTGATTGTGAAACCTTCTGGATTGCACTCCCTTTATCCAGTGTATGGATGGATGAGTAGATAAATGGGGACAAAAACTAAATGAAAAATAGGGTGGGATGGGGGGATGATTTGGGTGTTCTTTTTTATTTTTATTTTTTATTCTTATTCTGATTCTTTCTGGTATAAGGTAAATGTTCAAACATAGGTTGGAGTGATGAATGCACAACTGTTATGATGGTACTGTGAACAGTTGATTGTAAACCACAGATGAGTTATGGTATGTGAATATGTCTCAATAAAACTGAATTTTTTTAAAAAAGTGGGTAATATAAAGTGACCTAAATGAAAGTAAGGTTTCTACACTTCACTGGAAGTGGTAAAACATCACTATCAATAGGCTGTGATAAGTTATGTATGTTTATGTTAATACCTAAAGCAACCACTAAGAGAACTATATAAAGCCATATACTCAAAAACATTACGAACAAATAAAAATGGAACTAAAATATGTTCAAGTAACCATCAGGAAGACAAACAAAAAGAATCAGAAGAATGAGGAAAAGAGGAAGCAAACAGAAAACACAATAAAATGACAGACTTAAGCCCTAACACATAAAAAATTACCTTGAAATAAGTGGACTAAATACACCCATTAAAAGAGATAGGCTTCTGGGGAAGACGGAAAAATAGGGAGCTACAGGACTCACTGCTCTTCCAAAAACAGTTAGCGGAAAGGCAGGAACTGTCTGAAAATAATTGTTTTGGGACTCTGGAGTCCAGGGTAGCACTGTACAGCATCCAAGGAAGAGCAAAATGAAGTGACTGAGAAACTGCATTAAAAAACTCTGAGGAACTCACTCCACAGTGGTGGCCAGCACCCATGCCCCACCCTTGAGATGAGCTACCTTGGATCTGGCCCGTGGCTGGCTGCTGCAGAAGGTGAGGGATGTAGAAACCCTATTCACCAAGAACAGGACAGGGCATGGCTGAGTACTGATCATGCCTTTTGATTGGCAAATTTAAAATGCTGAGTTCCAGCTCTGAACCATGGTATTAGCCTGCCGCAGACAGGAACTCCCATGGCTGTTGTTTCAACCCTGCCCCCAACAGCAGCAGAACTGAATGACATTTAAAGACACACTGCCTATGTAGAGCTGTGGGAAACAGTTTGCCAAAGAGCCCCATCTGCTAGGCAGACCAGGAAAGTGCAGCCTCAGGGAGCCAACAAAAATACTTTTTGGCATCTTTCCTGACCTCTCCTCAGGGCTGTGTCCCTTCAGAACTGGTCTGTGCCCCCTTCGTGGGTCACTGGCCCTGTTCTGACTGGGAAATACTGACTTGGGAAAGTCCTCTCTGGGGTGACCCTCCACCCAGAATTTGCCCTCCAGGCAAAAGCAGCTAGAGACAATGAAAGCAAAGTAAACAAACAAAACAAACAAAAAATTATAGAGGCAATACATAAACAAACCAAACAGATCAAGATTCACAGAGAAGGAACAGAGGAAAGGAAGGAAGCTTTCTCCTGGGGATGAAACAATCACACAAACACAGCAATCTTAAAAATTGTACCACATGTCCAGGGCAAGAATCAGATGTAGAAAATTTGAATAAATCTGATCAGTTAAGCACTGGAAATCCTTAAGTTCTAGAATAAGTTGAGCCAAGTGTCAAAGAAGAGCCTTACTAAATTTGCATATAATTATGTCTAAGAGTCTCCTCCTGAGTGCCTCTTTGTTGCTCAGATATGGCCCTCTCTCTCTCTCTAACTGAGCCACCTCAGCAGGTGAACTTATTGCCCTCCCCCCTACATGGGACATGACTCCCAGGGGTGTAAATCTCCCTGGCAATGCAGGATATGACTCACGCAGATGAATCTGGACCTGACATCGTGGGATTGAGAATATCTTATTGACCAAAAGGGGGATGCAAAATGATACTAAATAGTTTCAGTGGCTGAGAGATTTCAAATGGAGTCGAGAGGTCACTCTGGTGGACATTCTTATGCACTATATAGATAACATCTCTTAGGTTTTAATGTATTGGAATAGCTAAAAGTATATACCTGAAACTATCAAACTCCAACCCAGTAGTCTGGACGCCTGAGGATGATTGTACAACAATGTAGATTACAAGGAGTGACAGTGTGATTGTGAAAACCATATGAATCACACTCCCTTTATCTAGTGTATGGATAGATGAGTGAAAAAATGGGGACAAAAACTAAATGAAAAATAGGGTGGGATGGGGGATGATTTGGGTGTTCTTTTTTACTTTTATTTTTTATTCTTATTCTGATTCTTTCTGATGTAAGGAAAATGTTCAGAAATAGGTTGGAGTGATGAATGCATAACTATGTCATGGTACTGTGAACAGTTGATTGTACACCATGGATGATTGTTGGTATGTGAATATATTTCAATAAAACTGAATTTAATTAAAAGAAAAGAAAAGCCTTAACACAAAGCCAATCAACAACAAAACCCTAGACAAGAGAAACTGACCTTCAGTGTAAACACATCAAGCTAATCAGATGCCTAGACAACAGCAAAACATTTCAAGCCATACTAAGAAAGAAGAAGATATGGCCCAGTCAAAGAAACAATTAAAACGTCAGAGGAGACGCAGAATTTGGAATAATCAAAGATGTTCAAATAAATTTCCTAAATTAACTCAAGGAGATGAAAGAAAATATGGCTAAAGAGATAAAGGATATTAAGAAAACACTGGATGAGCACAAAGAAGAATCTGAAAATCTGAAAAGAAACATAAGAGAACTTATGGGAAAGAAAGGCACCATAGAAGAGATTCAAAATACACTACAGGCAAATTGGAGCAGATTTGGACAGGCAGAAGAAAGAATCCACAAACTAGAATAGAGGACAGTCAAAATCTTACAGACAGAAGAACAGATAGAGAAAAGAATGGGAAAAAAATGAGAAGGGATTCAGGAAATTGAATGATAGCACTAAGTACACAAACATACATATCATGGGGGTCCAAGAAAGAGAAGAGAAAGGAAAAGAGGCAGAAAGAATATTTGAGGTATAATGGCCAAAAATATCCCAACTCTTAAGAAAGATCTAATATACATGGCCAAGAAGTACAATGTCCTCTAAATAGAATCAATCCTAATAGACCTACTTCAAGATACATACTAATTAAAATGTCAGATGCCAAAGATAAAGAGAGAATCCTCAAAGCAGCAAGAGAAGAGATTTGTCACATACAAAGGAACAGCAATAAGATTGAGCCGTTTTCTGATCAGAAACCATGGAGGCAAGAAAGCAGTGGCATGATTGATATACTTAAAGTACTCAAAGAGAAAAACAGCCAGCCAAGAATTCTTTATCTGGCAAAACTGTCCTTCAAAAATGAGGGAGATTTTGCACCAAATAAACATCTCTTCCTTTGGTCTCACACAAAAGCTGAAGTTTTAAACCAGTCAATATCATCCTTTACCCTTTAGTCTGATTTACCTTAGTCCTAACCAAGTCCATTCCATTCGTATCTCAAATTGAAGTCTGATGTCTTTTTCAGTGTCTTTAACAGTTGCTGTATGGGGTAATGCTAAAATTCATAGCTGCTAAACTCTGGCTCTGAGTCTCAGGTGTCACACAGATACCCAAAGTTCCAGGGACCGAATGGTTATACACAATCAGCTCAGCATCTCAGAGTTTAGAAATAACCATTACAACTCATGAATAGATGTAACTGCTGTAAGAGCTTACAATCTAGGAACTTTTACAATAAGCCTTCCCCTGATAACCTATGCTCTCAGATTCAATTCTCAGCATTTGCACATTATAGTTCATCCATATTAGTGAGGTGTTCTAATGTTTGTCTTTTCATTTCTGGCTTATTTCACTCAACATACTGTCCTCAAAGTCCATTCACCTAGTTGCATAACTCACCACTTCATTCCTTCTTGCCACTGCTCAGTATTCTACGGTATGTATACACCACAGTTCGCCATTCCATTCATCAGCATATTTACCCTTAGGCTACCTCCATCCATTGAAAATCATGAATACTGCTGCCATAAATATCAGTGTACAAATGTCTGTTCATGTCCCTGCTCTCAGTTCTTCCAAGTATATACCTAATAACAGGGTTGCAGGGCCATATGGCCAACCCATTCCTAGCTTCCTGTGGAACCACCACACTGCCTGCAGATGGGTTGCACCATTCTACTTTCCCACCAACAGGGAATAGGTACATCCCTCTCTACACATTTTCTCCAGCACTTGTATCCCTCTGTTTACTTATTTAAACAGTTTTATTCACACACCATGCAATCCATCCTAAGTAAACAATCAATGATTCCTGGTATAATCACAAAGTTGTGCATTTATCACCACAATCTGTATGAAGACATTTCCATTTTAGTGGAAAATCTGTATTTTCTGTATATATTCCATTTATTTGGTGCCAAATCTATATTTTCTGTAGCACACTGTATAATTTAACCTACATGGTCAGTTTATTCAAACACCATAATTACATGGAAACTTGAACGGGGAGTGAGATCTGGTTGGTTTGCACAGGTTAGCGTGATGCCCCAATACATCCCAGAGAAATTTGGGCAGAGAATAAAAAGTATTTGCAAAGCTCCCCTTGCAGGACTGGAGGAAAATGTGGAAATAGTAAATATCCCCACCTGGGGGATTCCTGATATTTTCACAAGCATTGGGTAGTACCAATTTAGAAGGTCAAGCCCTCTATCTTGGGGCTTATCCTATGAAGCTTGTTACTGAATAAGAGAGGCTAAGCCTATTTATAATTGTGCCTAGGAGTCACCGCCAGAGAACCTCTTTTATTGCTCAGGTGTGGCCTCTCTCTCTCTCAGCCAACTCTGCAGGTAAACTCACTGCCCTCCTCCCTACATGGGACATGACTCCCAGTGTAAATCTCCCTTGCAATGCAGGACATGACTCCCAGGGATGAGCCTGGATCCAGCATCATGGGATTGAGAAAGCCTTCTGGACCCAATGAGGGTAGAGAAATGAAACAAAATATAGTTTCAGTGGCTAAAAGGTTTCAAATGGAGTCAAGAGGTCATTCTGGAGGTTATTCTTATGAATTATATAGATATTCCTTTATAGATTTTAGTGTATTAGAATAGCTAGAAGGAAATACCTGAAACTGTTGAACTGCAATCCAGTATTCTTGATTCTTGAAGATGACTGTATAACTGTATAGCTTATACGGTGTGACCAGGTGATTGTGAAAACATTGTAGCTCACACTCCCTTCATCCAGTGTACAGACAGATGAGTAGAAAAATGGGGACAAAAAGTAAATGAATAATAGGGGGGAAGAGAGGTATGGGATGTTTTGGGTTTTCTTTTTTTCTTTTTTTTTTTTTTTTTTACCTTTTCTTTTTATTATTTTTATTTTTATTTCTTGAAGTAACAAAAATGTTCAAAAATTGATTGTGGTGGTGAATACACAATTATATGATGATACTGTGGACAATTAATTGTACACATTGGATGACAGTATGGTATGTGAATATATCTCAATAAAATTGCATTAAAACTGAGGGAGACTTTAAAGTAGTCACAGATAAACAGACACTGAGAGAGATCATCAACAAGAAATCTATCCTACAAGAAATACTAAAGGGCGTTCTGCAGGCTGATAGGAAAACCCAGGAGACACAGGTTGGAGAAGAGTGTATAAATGAAGATTATCAGTAAGGATAACTAAAAGGGTACAAAGAGAGACAAAAATAAGATATGCCATATAAAAACCAAATGCTCCATCTATAAACTGTCTAAGAGACTCACCATAAATCCAAGGATGTAAATAGTATGAAAGCAAAAGGTTGGTAAAAGATATTCCACACAAACAGTAACCAAAAAAAAGAGCTGGGATAGCTATACTAATACCATACTAAATAGACTTTAAATGCAAAATTGTTATAAAAGACAAAGAAAGACACTATGTATTTAGAAGGGGGCAATCCACCAAGAAGAAATAAAAATCATAAATATTTATGCACCTAGCCATGGTGCCCAAAAATACATGAGGCAAACATGGCAAAACTGAAGGATGAAATGGCTGTCTCTATGATAATAGTTGGAGACATCAATACACCACTCTCATCAATAGATAGAACATCTAAATAAAGGATCAATAAGGAAATAGAAAGTTTGACTAATATGATAAAGGAACAGGCATACACAAGACATTGTACCCCAAACAGCAGGATATACATTCTCTCAAGTGCTCATGGATCATTCTCCAGGATAGACCACATGTTGGGTCCCAAAACAAGTCTCAACAAATGTAAAAAGATTGAAACTATACACAGCACTTTCTTTGACCATAATGGAATGAAGCTGTAAATCATAACAGGCAGAGAACTGGAAAATTCATAAATATGTAGAAGTTAAACAACAGATTCTTAACCAATCAGTAGGTTAAAGGCGAAATTGCAAGAGAAATCAGTAAATATCTCAAGATGAATGAAAACGAAACACAACATATCAAAACTTATGGGATGCAGTGAAGGCAGTGCTGAGAGGAAATTTATAGTCCTAAATGCCTACATTAAAAAGGAAGGAAGAGCTAAATTGAAAGACCTAACTGCACACCTGGAGAAATTAGAAAATGAGTAGCAAATTAATCCCAAAACAAGCAGAAGGAAAGATATAACAAAGATTAGAGCAGAAATAAATGAAATTGAGAACAACAACAACAACAACAAAAAACAGAGAATAAACAAAACCCAAAGTTGTTCTTTGAGAAGATCTGTAAAATTGGCAAACCCTTAGCTAGACTGGCAAAGGAAAAATGAGAGAAGATGCAAATAAACAAAATCAGAAATGAGAGGGGGGACATTACTAATGGCCCCACAGAAATAACCAAGACCATAACAGGATACCATAAACAACTGTATGCCAACAAATTAGACAATCTAGATGAAATGGACAATTTCCTAGAAACACAAGATTAACCAACACTGACTCTAGAAGAAATAGAAGACCTCAACAGACAAATCACAAGTAAATAGATTGAATAAGTCATCAAAAACCTCACAACATAGAAAAGCCCAGGACCAGATGGCTTCACAGGTGAAGTCTTCCAATCAGTCCAAGAAGAATTAATACCAACCCTGCTCAAACTCTTCTAAAAAAATTGAAGAAGAGGAAACACTACCTAATTCATTCTATGAAGCCAGTATCACCCCAATACCAAAGCCAGATAAAGATACTACAAGAAAAGAAAATTACAGACCAAGTTCTCTAATGCATATAGATGCAAAGATTCTCAAAAAAGTACTTGCAAATGGAATCCACACATTAAAAGAATTATACATGATGATCAAGTGGGTTTTATCTCAGTATATGCAAGGGTGGTTCAACACAAAAAACCCAATTAATGTAATAAACCACATTAACAAATTGAAGGGGGAAAACCATATGATCATCTCAATTGACACAGAAAAGGCATTTGACAAAATCCAGCATCCTTTATTGATAAAAACACTTTGAAAGATAGGAAGAGAAGGAAACTTCCTCAACATGATAAAGGACATTTTTGAAAAAACCACAGCCAACATCATACTTATTGGTGAAAGACTGAAAGCTTTTCCTCTAAGATCTGGAACAAGACAAGGATGCCCGCTGTCACCACTGTTATTCAACATTGTACTGGAAGTTCTAGTCAGAGAAGTTAGGCAAAAAGAAATAAAAGGCATCCAAATTGGAAAGGAAGAAGTTAAACTTTCACCATTTGCAGATGATATGATCCAATGTATAGAAAGCCCTGAAAAATCTACAACAAAGCTACTAAAGCTAATAAACGGGTTCAGCAAAGTGACAAGGTACAAGATCAACACACAAAAAACAGTAGTGTTTCTATAAACTAGTAATAAGCAATCTGAGGAGGAAATCAAGGAAAAAAATTCCATTTACAATAGCAACTAAAAGAATCAAGTATCTAAGAATAAATTTAACCAAAGATGTAAAGGATTTTGTTCTAGTTGCTAAGCTGCCAAAAGCAATATACCAGAAACAGGTTGGCTTTTAACAATGGGAATTTATTAGTTTATATACCTTCAGTTCTGAGGCCATGAAAATGTCCAAATCTAGGCATCATCAAGACTATACCCCTTCCTGAAGACTGGCTGTCAGCTATCCTGGACTCCTCTGTCACATGGCAAGGCACATGGCGGCATCTGCTGGTCTCTCCCTTCTCTTCCAGATTTTGTTGCTTCCAGCTTCATGCTTCTGTGGCCTCCCCTTTTGCTTCCATGGCTTTCTCTCTGTCTGAATTTCATTCTCTTATAAAGGTCTCCAGTAAGAGGATTATGACCCACCCTGAAAGAGGTGGGTCATACCTTAACTTAAAATCCTATCTACCGAAAGATCCTACTTACAATGAGCCCATACCTACAGGAATGGATTAGCTTTAAGAACATACTTTTACGGGGTATGTGCAGCTTCAAACCATCACAGACTTGTACACAGAAAACTACACAACATTGCTTAAAGAAATAATAAAAAAAAAAGACCTAAATAAATGGAAGGACATTCCATTTTCATGGATTGGAAGATTAAATGTCGTTAAGATGTCAATTCTACCCAAATTGATTTACAGATTCAACGCACTCCCAATCAAAATTCCAATAGCCTATTTTGTAGAAATGGAAAAGCCAATTAACAAATTTATTTGGAAGCGTAAGTTACCCTGAATAGCCAAAAACATATTGAAAAAGAGGAATGAAGTTGGAGGACTCACACTTCCTGACTTTAAAAAGCTTATTACAAAGTGGTCAAAACAGCCTAGTACTGACATGAAGATGGATATATTGACCAATGGAATCGAATTGAGAGTTCCAAAACAGATCCTCACATTTATGGTCAGTTGATTTTTGACAAGGGTCCCCAGTCCATTGAAATGGTAAAAAACAGTCTCTTCAACAAATGGTGCTAGAACAGGATATCTCTATCCAAAAGAATGAAGGAGGACCCCTACCTCACACTTATTCAAAAATCAAATCAAAATGGATCAAAGACCTAAATATAAGAGCCAGGATTGTAAAAATCCTAGAAGAAAATGTAGGGAAGGATCTCAAAGATCTTATGGTAAGTGGTGGTTTCTTAGACCTTACATCCAAAGCATAAGCAACAAAAGAAAAAAGTAGCTAAATGGGACCTCCTCAAAACTGAATACTTTTGTGCTTCAAAGGATTTTGTCAAGAAGGTTAAAAGGCAGCCTACTCACCTGGGGTAGGGGGAGGGGGGAGGTAAGGGGATGCCCAGGTTCCAGGACCACTACTGGCCTTGCTGCTTCTTCACCTTCACAAACGCCTTCTGCTAGGAGGTGACCCATGGCCAGCGAGATGAGTGCCAACAAGGACCAAGAGATGGAACTAGAAGTATTATGTTCAATTTATGAAAGAGATGAAAGTTTCTGGGAATTAAGTCCAGTTTCATTTCAATATAGGGTGAAAATGGTGATCTCAAAGCCTTTTTAATAGAGATTTCCTCAACAGAAATGTATCACCCAAACACCTCCAATTATATCCGTGAACACTTCTATTAACAACACTATATCATCAGCTGTAACGCAAAGCATATTAGCCAAGTTACAGGAAGGAGCTGAAGTTAATCTTGGAACTGCTATGACATATACATTGTTTGAATATGCCAAAGACATTAAAGAACAGTTCATGGAGAGCCACCATCCCATTAATTCTACAACATTCATAGGCAATATCATCTCAGTTGAAACTCCTAATACAGCCCCATCAAGCAAGAAAGAAGGCAAAAAAGAACAACTTTCAAAAGCCTGTAAACGTAAGCTGGCAGATAAAACAGATCACAAAAGGGAACTTCCTCGAGGATGGAGCTGGGTTGATGTGGTTAAGCATTTAAGCAAAACTGGTTCTAAAGATGATGAATAATGCTTGGAATTTGAGACAAGGAAAGAGCATCCATTAAAAAAGTAAACTGGATTCAAAATCTTTCATCACTCTTTTCTGGCATTGAAGTGTTTTTTATAAAACGTAAATTTTTTGTATGTTTCTTATGTAAAAAATGTAAGCTAGAAGTTCATGAAACGATCTGGTTGTATTAAATTATTTTCACAAACTTGCCTTAATAAAAGGTGAAAATGTTACTGTTTAGTATGCTTTATGAAGCCTGTCAAGCTTTGTAAGTGGACAAATATGGGGAATAATAAATAACCAGTGTTAATTTATATGATCTTATTCCAGTGGATGTGATATATTTTTAAAGGGGAATGAAACTCTTTGCAAACTCTCATTCCAGTGGAGCAACAAGCTGAGCAAACAATTATTCAGCAGCATGATCCATATTAATAAGCATCTCATCTTAAATAAAGTCTTCCTCTCTTCTTTCTCTTAATTACTTAAGCATATATTGCTCCACAGAAATTTATATCCTGGTACTTGAACTTTATACACACTACTCTTTGTAGTTCTGTTTTATTTTTCAAGGATGAACTGCTTCCCTTTAGTAAATGAATATCTATTTATACTTTGCTTTTGGTTTGGATCAAGATGTTTGATCATGAGTGATTTCAATGGTATATGAAATAGGATGATATAAAAAAACAAAAACCTACCAAATGTATTAGAAAGCATTTTGAATAGAAATGATGGCTTTTATTTAAAACATTTCACTTTGCTACATATACCATGATGGAGTAACAGATGCCTTAATATTTAATTTTTTTATTGCTGGAGACAATTATGTTAATAAACCCCTATTTATCTGCTTAAAAAAAAGGCAGCCTACTCAATGGGAGAAAATATTTGGAATCCACATATCTGATAAGGGTTTAATATCCAGAATATATAAAGAAATCCTACAATTCAACAATGAAAAGACAAACAACCCAATTTACAAATGGGCAAAAGACTTGAACAGACATTTTTCCAAAGAGGAAACACAAAGGGCTAAAAAGCAAATAAAAAGACACTCAACATTACTAGTATTAGGGAAATGCAAATCAAAACCACAGTGAGATATCATTTCACACATACTAGAATGACCATTATTAAACAAACAGGAAACTACAAGTGTTGGAGATGATGTGGAGAAATACGAACACTCATTCTTTGCTGGTGGGAATGTAAAATGGTGCAGCCGCTGTGGAAGACAGTTTGGCGGCTCCTTAGAATTGCCGTATGATCTGGCAATCCTGCTGCCAGGTATATACTCAGAAAAACTGAAAGCAGGGACTCGAACAGTCATTTGCACACCAATGTTCATAGCAGCATGTGCCAGTTTGGCTATATTATGTCCCCCAGAAAAAGCCATGTTCTTTAATGCAGTCTTGTAGGGGCAGATGTATTAATTTTGATTAGGTTGGAACCTTTGGATTAGGTTGCTTCCATGGAGATGTGACCCACCCAACTGTAGGTGATAATTCTGATTAGATAATTTCCATGGAGGTGTAGCCCCACATATACAGCATAGGTCTTGATTAGTTTTACTGGAGTACTTTAAAAAGAGCCACACAGGCCCAGACGCTTGCTTGCTGACGCTGATGCTTAGACATGCTTGGAGTTGCAGACCCCTGATGGTGACTGCAGCCAAGAGAGACATTTTGAAGACGGCCATTGAAAGTAGACTTTTGCTACTACAGAGTTCGCCTGGGATAAACTAAGAGAATACCCCTGATGCCTAGAGAGAAAAGTCCTGGGAGAAAGCCATTTTGAAACACAACCTGGGAGCAAAGAACAGCAAACACCAGCCATGTGCCTTCCCAGCTAATGGAGGTTTTTCCAGACACCAATAGCCTTTCTCCAGTGAAAGTACCCTGCTGCTGACGTTGGACACTTTATGGTCTTAAGACTGTAACTTTGTAACCAAATAAACCCCCTTTATAAAAGACAATCCATTTCTGGTGTTTTGCAAAAGGGCAGCATTAGCAAACCAGAACACTGCATTATTCAAAATTGCCAAAAGATGGAAGCAAACCAAATGTCCATCAACCAATTAATGGATAAACAAAATGTGGTATATACATGTGATGGAAGATTATTCAGCTGTAAGAAGGAATGAAGACCTGATGCATCAACAAAATGGATGAACCTTGAGGACATTACGTAAAGTGAAGTAAGCCAGACGCAAAAGGACAAATACTGCATGATCCCACCAATGTGAACTAATTATAATAAGCAAACTCATAAGAGATAGAATCTAGGATATAGTTACCAGGAGATAGACTGAGGGTAGAGAATGGAGAGCTGATGCTTAATTTGTGCAGAACTTTTAATTAGGTTGATTGGAAATGTTTGGAAATGGATGAGAGGTTATGAGAGCACATTATTGTGAGAGTGATTAACAGCTCTGAATTATGCATGTGAATGTGGTTGAAAGGGGAAATTTAGGGTTGTGTATGTCACTAGAAGGAAAGCTAGAGAATAAAATATGCGAATAACACTGTGAACCCTGTTGTGACAATGGTTGTGTTTGGTAGTACAGATATAAGAATGTTCTTTCATGAACTAGAACAAATGTATATCGCTATTACAAGTTATTAACAATAGGGTGGTATGTGGGAAAAAATACACCTAATGCAAACTATGGGCTATAGTTAACAGTAATATTTTAATATTCTGTCATCAGTTGTAACAAAGGTATCATATCAATGCTAAGCGTCAATAATAGAGGGGTATAAGGGGTATGGGGTCTTTCTTTTTGGAGCAATGAAAATGTTCTCAATTTGACTGTGCTAATGAATGCATAACTCTGTGATTATACTTAGAGCCATTGACTGCACACTTTGGATGGATTGAAGTGTGTGAATATATCTCAATAACACTGCTTTTTAAAAAAGGCAGTAAAGGACAATTTAAAAAAAAACAATGACCCTTGCTGTCTACAAGAAACTCATTTCACATATAACAATAGCTTGAAAGTAAAAGGATGGAAAAAAAGATCTAGTATGCAAACATTAATTTTTTTTAAAAAGCAGAAACATCTATATTAATAACAGATAAAGTAGACTTTAGAGCAAAGAAAATTACTAAGGACAAAGAGGGATATTACATAATGATAAAAGGATCAGTGCCCCAAGAAGATATTGCAAGCCTTAGATGTGCAGGCATCAAACAACAGAGCTTCAAAAATACGTGAAGCAGAGGAACCTAAGATGGCAGCTAGGTGAGACAGGGCAAAAAAACACCTCCGTCAAAAATACTGGGTAAAAACCAGAAAGTGACCCAGAACACCAGTTCCAGAGTAGCACCAGCCAGACAAGATCTGCTAAATCCACAGGGAGCATGCATTTGGTGAAACCAGGAGTCTGCATTCTTTGAAACGAGTGAGTGAGTCCACTGAAAGTCCCTCAGCCATGCTGCAATGTGGGGAAATGGTGGGTTGACATTTGGAGATGGACTAGTTCTTTAAAAAAAAAAGAAAAACAAAAGCCCAGGAGCAGCTGCAGATATGACAGGGGAGCCCCACAGTGAAGCACAGTGGGAGCTGGCTGGGCTAACGCCTCAGTGTCTGGTGTGGAGGATACCCCTTCCCACACCCACTGCTGACTGTCTCAGGCCCACGGGAGCAAAGGGGAGCCAAAGGGAGAAAGGACCGCATGACTTGCAGCCATCTCCCCGGCGGGCAGGAGACGCTCCTGCCCAGGGCCAGACCCGCAGCCCAGAGCCGCACCAGGAAGCCCAGTGTGACGGGGAGTCTTTCCTGCAGCACCGCACACATGCCACAGTGTCAGCCGTGGACAGTGGCCTTTAAAACACCAACAGCTGATTGTCCTGGAGTTGCGAGGGCGGAGCTGTGTGGAAAGGGGGAAGTTAACACATTCCATTCAACCATCTTTGAAATGGGCTGGGAATGCCCCTACACAGCCCGGGGTCCCAGGGCTTCCCTGGAGGCCGGTGCACACTTGTGATGTGGTGTGGCCCTCCCTCAGCAGAGGTCCTGGAAGAGCACAGCAGGGATGGGGAAACAACTCAGAAATCCCAGGAAGCCTATGCCAATACCAAGCACTTGTGGGTCAGTGGCAGAGAACAGCCTTAAATCTCCAGGAACACCTGGGAGGTTTGATTATTAAAGCTGCCCTTCCTCCCTAACCGCTCAGACACACATCCGTCATTCAGGGTGGACAGCACCAACAACACACCCAAATTACATGCACCAATTGGACCCACAAGAGTCAGATCCCCATACACCACAAAGACAAAGTTAAGGAGAACTGACTTGAGGGGAATAGGTGACTCACGGATGCCATCTGCTGGTTAGATAGAGAAAGTGTACGCCACCAAGCTGCAGTTGTGACAAATTAGAAATCAAGTAAAGCAAATGCAAGAGGCCAAAAACAACAGAAAATCTTAAAGCATATGATAAAACCAGACGATATGGAGAACCCAAACCCAAACACCCAAATCAAAAGATCAGAAGACACACAGTACTTGGCACAATTAATCAAAGAACTACAGATAGGCAATGAGAGCATGGCACAGGATATAAAGGACATGAAGAAGAGCATGGCACAGGCTATAAAAGACATAAAGAAGACCCTAGAAGAGCATAAAGAAGAAATTGCGAGAGTAAATAAAAAAAAATAGAAGATCTTATGGAAATTAAAGAAACTGTTGGCCAAATTAAAAAGACTCTGGGTACTCATAATACAAGATTAGAGGAAGTTAAACAACAGCTCAGCCTCCTTGAGGACCACAGAACAGAAAATGAAAGAAAAAAAGAAAGAATGGGGAAAAAATTGAAAAAATTGAAATGGATCTCAGGGATATGATAGATAAAATAAAACATCCAAATTTAACACTCATTGGTGTCCCAGAAAGGGAAAGGAAGGGTAAAGGTCTAGAAAGAGTATTCAAAGAAATTGTTAGGGAAAACTTCCCAAACCTTCTATGCAATATAAACATGCAAAGCATAAATGCCCTGTGAACTCCAGATAGAATAAATCCAAAATAAACCCACTCCAAGACATATTTTTGACCAGACTCTCAAATACTGAAGAGAAGGAGCAAGTTCTGAAAGCAGAAAGAGAAAAGTAATTCACCACATACAAAGGAAACAACATAAGACTAAGTAGTGACTACTCAGCGGCCACCATGGAGGCGAGAAGGCAGTGGCATGACATAATTAAAATTCTGAGAGAGAAAAATTTCCAACCAAGAATATTTTATCCAGCAAAACTCTCCTTCAAATTTGAGGGAGAGCTTAAATTTTTCACAGAGAAACAAACGCTGAGAGATTTTGCTAATAAAAGACCTGCCCTACTTCACATACTAAAGGGAGCCCTACTGACAGAGAAACAAAGAAAGGAAAGAGAGATAGAGAGTTTTGACAGACATATATAGAATACTACATCCCAGGTCACCAGGACACACATTCTTCTCTAGTGTTCACGGATCTTTCTCCAGAATGGACCACATGCTGGGACATGGAAACAAGCCCCAATGAATTTTAAAAAAATGAATTTGTTCAAAGCACATTCTCTGACCACACTGGAATACAAATAGAAGTCTATAACCATCAGAGACTTGGAGAATTCACAAACACCTGGAGGATAAAAATGAGGGGGAGATGAAAACATTCCTGGCTAATCAAAAGCTGAGGGACTTCATCACCAGTAATCAGTACTATAAAGGGAGTTGAGCAGGCTGAAAGGAAGGGACACTAAACAATGGACTGAAACTACATGAAGAAATAAAGATTTCCAGTAAAGATCACATGGTAAATATAAATACCAATACTACTGTATTTTTGACTTATAACTCCACTATTTACTTCCTACAGGATCTAAAATACATAAACTGTAATGATAAATCAGTGCTTTTGGACTCAATGTAAAATATATAATTTTTGACAAGAACTACATAAAGGTGGGGGAATGGAGGAGTATAGGAACATAGTTTATGTGTCCTATTGAAGTTAAGTTGGTATCAAAGAAAAACAAAATTATTACAGATTTAAGATGCTAAATTTAAGCCCCATGGTAAATACAAAGAAAGTATCAGAGAATATGACCATAGAGATGAAAAGTGGAGTAAGGGTTCCAAGAAGTGGGGGAAGGGGCAATGGGGAGTTAAGAAATGAGTGTAGAGCTTCTGTTTGGGGTGAAGGGAAATTTCTAGAAATGGATGGTGGGAAGGTGATAGCATTGCAACATTCTAAATGTGATTAATCCCACTAATGGAATGCTAGGGAGGGGGTGGAATGGGAAGATTTAGGCTATATATATGTTTCCACAATTGAAAAAAAAAAGACAGTCTAAATAGATGACAATTAAATGCCAAGGATAATCCTGGATGGGATCTGAGGATGGAGGAGAGGAGGCTTAAAGGAAAACACATGGGACACACACACGCACACACACACACAAAAGTAAATATAGAATGTAAGCTTTGTATCAATGTTGAACTTCTTGAACTTCTTAGCTGTGCTTAATGAGATTGCATAAAAGAATGTTCTTGTCCATGGGAAAGGTAAATGTGAAATATATTGTCTGTTCAAAGATATGTGCAGCTTGCTCTCATATGTTCAGTAGAAAGAGCATAGATGATGGATGATAGGGAGGGAGGGAGGCAAAGAAAGAAAGAAATGGAGGTGTGACAGGATGTTAAAGGTGGTGGATTGGGGTATCAGGGGAGGGGGGTCTGGGTATGATGGAGTTCTATGTATGGGGTTTGTACTGTTTTTGCAACTCTTCCTGTAAGATTGAATTTATTTCAAAATAAAATTTATCAAATTAAAAAAAATACATGAAGCAAAACTGACTGAGCTGAAAAGAGAAATAGATCCATAATTAGGTTTGGAGACTTCAACAACCCTGCCTCAGCAAATGATAGAACAAGAAAATCAGCAGAGAACACAGACTATCAGCAAGGATATAGAAGAACTCAACAATATCATCAATTAGGAGGATCTAGTTGACATTTAAAACATACTCCACCCAACAACAGCAGAATACACATCCTTTGCAAGTGCCCATGGAACATTTACCAAGGTACACCATATCCTGCATCATAAAACAAGCCTTAATAATTTTTTAGAAATTGAAACCATATAGAGTGTGTTTTCTGACCTTAATGGAATCAGACTAGATATCAAGAACAGAAAGATAACAGGAAAATCTTCAAACACTTGTAAACTAAATGACAAACTTCTAAGAAATCCACTGGCCAAAGAGGAAGTTTCAAAGACAATAGAACCAAAATATGTTGAACTGAGTGAAAATGAAAATACAGCATATCAAAATGTGTGGGATGCAGCTAAAGCAGTAATGACAGGAAAATTTATAGCACCAAACACTTATAATTGGAAAGAGGAAAGTTCTCAAGTCAGTAATCTAAGTTCCTACCTCAAGAACCTAGAAAAAGAAGAGTAAAGTAAAACTAAACCAGGCCTGGAGGTGTGAAGGCACGGCCTCCAGTAATCCTCTCTGGACCCCAGCCTGGAGTGCAAGAGACTAGAGAGTGAGAAGGGACCAGAGCAGAATTCTGGGCCATTTTCCAAACTCTAGGGCCACTCTGTGCCCAGGAGCCAGTGACTTGAGCAGTGTCCCTGTGTGTGTCTATGCATTTGTGCTCCCTCAACTTATGGAGCAAAATAAAGTTTTCCTAGCCAAAATAAATAAACAAATATAATGAAACCAGCAGAAAAACGGAAATAACAAAGATAGGAGCAGAATTCAATGATATTGAAAACAGGAAAGCAACAGAGAAAATCAATGAAACAAAAAGCTGGCTCTTCAAAAAAAAATCAATAAATGACAAACTTCTAGCCAGACAGACAAAAAAAAAAAAAGAGAGAGAAAACATAAACCACCAATATCAGGAATGAAACAGGGGATATAACTACAGTTCCTGCAGCCATTAAAAGGATAATAAGGGAATAGTATAAACAACTTTACACTCATAAATTCAACAAATTAGAATAAATGGACCATTTCCTTGAAAACCACAAGCTACCAAAACTCTATCAAGATGAAATAGATTAAATAGATAATCAGAATAATCCTATAACCATTCAAGAAATGGAATTTGTATAATTAAAAAGATCCCAGGAGATGACAATGTGATTGGGAAAGCCATATGGACCACACTCCCCTTTGTCTAGTTTATGGATGAATGAGTAGAAAAATGGGGGAAGGAAAAAACAAGCAAACAAACAAAGGCACCCAGTGTTCTTTTTTACTTTAATTGCTCTTTTTCACTTTAATTATTATTCTTGTTATTTTTGTGTGTGTGGAAATGAAGGTGTCAGGGATTGATTTTGGTGATGAATGCACAACTATGTAATGGTACTATGAACAATCGAATGTACGATTTGTTTTTTATGACTGCATGCTATGTGAATATATCTCAATAAAATGAATTAAAAAAAAAAAAAGGCTCCCAGGAAAGAAATCCCCAGGCCCAGATTTTTTCACTGGAGAATTTTACAAAATGTTCAAAGAACTAACATCAACTTTACACAATATCTTCCATAAAATAAAAGGGGAGGGAGCACTTCCCAAGTATTATTACCCTGATACCAAAACCAGACAAAATGCACACACATGCACACATACCCACCCCAAAAAACAAAACTACAGACCAATATCTCTCCTGAACTCAGATGCAAAAATTCTCAACAAAAACTTAGCAAATCCAACCCACTGATACATAAAAAGGATAAGGCACCATGACCAAGGTGGAATTTATTCTTGGAATATAGAGCTAGTTCAGCATTCAAAAATCAATCATATATGCTACCCCTAATGTGAACATTGAAAAATCTAAAATAAATGGTTTATAATGTAGAATGCAGGGGAACTAGCGATAGAGAGCAATTAAGGAAGGGGGAACGATAACCCAATAAGAACAGATAAGCTATTGTGGGTAAATTTAACGTTCTAGGAATGCCCAAGAATGACTATGGTTTGTTAATTTCTGGTAGGTATGGGAGGAACAAGTTCACAGAAATGTTACTATATTAGGTTATTTTCTTGGGGTAGAGTAGGAACATGTTGGAAGTAAAGTAGTTATTTTAGGTTAGTTGTCTTTTTCTTACTCCCTTGTTATGGTTTGTTTGAAATTTTTTTTTATTGTATGCATTCTTAAAATTTTTTTTTGATATAGTTAATTTAAAAAAAGAGTTAATTTAAAAAAAAAAAAAAACAATGAAAAGAATATACAGAGCCCCCCTGAGGAGCTGATGGAGAATGCAGGGGTGTTGGGCTTCCCCACCTCGATGGTTGCTGAGGTGCTCACAGACATAGGGGACTGGTGGTTTGATGGGTTGAGCCCTCTACCACGGGACTTGCCCTTGGCAAGACTGTTGCTGCAAAGGAGAGGCTAGGCCTGCCTATAATTGTGCCTAAGAGCCTCCTCCCGAATGCCTCTTTGTTGCTCAGATGTGGCCCTCTCTCTCTAGCTAAGCCAACTTGGTAGGTGAAATCACTGCCCTCCCCCCTACGTGGGATCTGACACCCAGGGGAGTGAATCTCCCTGGCAATGTGGAATATGACTCCCAGGGAGGAATGTAGACCCGGCATCGTGGGATGGAGAACATCTTCTTGACCAAAAGGGGGATGTGAAAGGAAATGAAATAAGCTTCAGTGGCAGAGAGATTCCAAAAGGAGCCGAGAGGTCACTCTGGTGGACACTCTTATGCACAATATAGACAACCCTTTTTAGGTTCTAATGAATTGGAATAGCGAGCAGTAAATACCTGAAACTATCAAGCTACAACTCAGAACCCATGAATCTTGAAGATGATTGTATAAAAATGTAGCTTATGAGGGGTGACAGTGTGACTGGGAAAGCCATATGGACCACACTCTCCTTTGTCCAGTGTATGGATGAATGAGTAGAAAAATGGGGGAAAAAAAAAGGCACCCAGTGTTCTTTTTAACTTTAATTTTTATTCTTATTATTTTTGTGTGTGTGGTAATAAAAATGTTCAAAAATTATTTTTGGTGATGAATGCACAGCTATATAACGGTACTGTGAACAATTGAATGTACACTTTGCATAACTGCATGGTATGTGAATACATCTCAATAAAATTGAATTAAAAAAATCAATCAATGTAATTTACCATATTAACAGATGAGAGAATTAAAACCATATGATTATATCAACTGATGCAGAAAAAGCTCTTGGCAAAATTCAATTAGCATCATGATAAAAACTCAGTACACTGGGTAAAGAAGGGAACTTCTTTAACCTCATAAGGAGCATCTCCAAACACACCCTATAACTAACATCCTACTTAATGAAGAAAGACTAAATGCTTTCCCTCTAAGATCAGGAACAAGGCAAGGATGCCCACTCTCACCACCTTTATGGTATTGCAAGTTCTAACCACTGTAGTAAGGCAAGAAAAAGAAATAAAAGGGATACAGATCAGAAAGGAGGAAAGAAAAATCTTCCTATTTGCAGAAGTCAAGATTGTCTACATAGAAAATTCCAAAGAATCCACAAAACCACTCCTAGAACTAATAAGTGGGTTCAGCAAAGTCACAGGATACAACATCAGCACACAACAATCAATTGCATTTCTATGTACTAGCAATGAACATATGGAAAATATAATTAAAAACACAGTATCACTTAAAATTGTTCCAAAAAATCAAATGCTTACTGTGCCAATTTGTATATATATTATATCCCCGAGAAAAAGCCATGTTTTTATGCAATCTTGTGGGGTGGATATATTAGTATTGATTAGATTGGAGTCCTTTGATTGTTTCCATGAGATGTGACTCAATCAACTGTGAGTGAAACATTTGATTGGATGATTTCCATGGAGGTGTTACCATGCCCATTCAGCATGGCTGTTAATTGGATCACTGGAGTCCTATAAAGGAATTCACAGACAGAAGGACCTCAGAGCAACTGAGAGTGACATTTTGGAGCTGCATCTAAGAGAGGACAAAACGTCCCAAGAGAAAAATTTTGGAGAACACAATTTTGAAATGCAACCTGGGAGCAAGTGAACACCAGCCACGTGCCTTCTGAGCTAACAGAGGTTTTCTGGAAGTCAATGGCCATCCTTCAGAGAAGGTACCCGATTGTTGATGACTTACCTTGAACCCTTTTTACAGCCTTAAGACTGTAACTTTGTAACCAAACAACCCCCCTTTATAAAAGCCAATCCATTTATGGTATTTTGCTTAACAGCAGCATTAGCAAACCAGAACACTTACAGAAAAAAACAAAACAAAACAAAACAAAAACAACCTGTTCAGAATCTGCAAGATGAGAATTGCAGAATGCTGATGAAAGAATGCCTAAATAAGTGGAGAGACATACCATATTAATGAATTAGAAGGCTCAACATAGTAAAGATGTTAATTCTCCCAAATTGATCTATAGGTTTAATGCAATTCTTATCGAAATCTCAGTGATGATTTTTGTAAATATAGCCAAACTTAAGCTAAAATGTATATGAAAAGGCAAATGAGTAGAATATCCAAAACAATTCTGTAAAAGAAGAATAAAAGTAGGATGATTCACTCTAACCAATGTTAAGGTTTACTATGTAGCTACAATAATCATGGCATGATACAGGGGGAGGGAAAGGCACATATATCAGTGGTACAGAACAGAGCACCCAAAAATAGTCCCACACAAGTATGGTCAACTGATTTTTGACAAAGGTGCAAAATAAATTTAATGGAAAGGCATCACCTTTTCAGCTAACGGTGCTGGAGCCATTGAACATCTGTAGGCAAAAAAACAAAAAACAAAAAAACACCAACTTTGACATAAACTGCACATCTTATAAAAAATGAACTCAAAATGGATCACTATTTAATTGTAAAACACAAAACTACAAAACTTTCAGAAAAAAAAACATAAGAGAAAATCCTTGGAACCAGGCGTTAGGTGAAGAATTCTTAGAATTGACCTCAAAAGCAAGATCCATAAAAGGAAACATTAATAAATTGAGCCTCACCAAAATTAAAGCTTTTGCTCTGGGAAAAGCAAAAAGTGTCCATGTGAAGAGGACAGAAAGACAAGCTATAGACCAGGAGAAAATCTTTGCAAACCACATATCTGACAAAGGGCTAGGATCTAGCACGAATAAAGAATTGTCCAAACTCAACAGTAAAAAAACAAACAATCCAATTAGAAAATGGGCGAAAGACATTTCACTGAAGAGGATATATAGATGGAAAACAAGCACATGAAATATGTTCAACACTATTTAGCCATTAGGGAAATGCAAATGAAAACCACAATGAGCTACCGCTACACATCTATCAGAAGGGCCAAAAAAAATAGTTACCACATCAAATGCTGGCAATGTTGAGGAGGAACTGGATCACCCACACATTGCTGGAGGGAATGTAAATGATATGGCCACTGTGGATTAGACTATGACATTTCTTTTCTAAAACTAAACATTCACTTACCATATGACCTAGCGATTGTGCTTTTGGCATTTATCCCAGAGAAATGAAAACTTATGTCCATACAAAACTGCTACAAGAATGTTCATGGCAGTGTTACTCCTATGAGTCCCAAATTGGAAACCACCCAGATGTGCTTCAATAGGTGAATGTAACCATAAACAAAATGTGGTACACTCCTACCACGGAATACTATTCAGCAATAAAAAGGCACTAACAAGATGAACATCAGGGAAATTTTGCTGAGTGGAAAACAGCCACTGTCAAAAGGATACATACTGCATGATACAATTTATATAACATCCATGAAATAACATAATTGTAGAAATGGAGAGCTCACAGGAGGTTAAACTGTTAAGAGCACAGACAAGCCCTGGAATTAGATTGGTTTCTAAACCTAGCTCCACCATGCACGAGTGTGAATTTGGATGAGTTGCTTAATCTCTCTGAGCCTTGATTTCCTCATTTCCAAAATGGTTTTCATTCATTTGATCAGTCCATCAGTCTACAAACATTTAGTTCCAGATACCAAGGATAGAAGTGAACAACAGAGACAAAATTTTTGCTCTCATAGAGCTGACATCCTAGTGGGTGGAAAGGGGCGATAAAGAATTGCAGACACAAACATGTATCAGCAGAGATTGTACTATGAAGAAAAATAAGCAAGGTGAGGGGAAAGAGATCAAGCATATAGAGTGCTTAGCACAGGCTAGAGCATGCTAGGTATTCGATAAGTATTGGTTGCTGTTGTTACTAAAAGCCAGACTGGAAAGTGACCTCTGAACTGAGTCTTAAAGTGTGATTAGAAGTTAGCCTGATCAAGACAGAATAAGATGAAAGAAGGACTTTCCAGGGCAAGGAGGCCTCAGGAGTTAAAACCTGAGTAGAATTCAGTATGGCATGTTTGGGGAAATACAGTTAATTCCTTAAGACAGGATGAAACGCTGACTATAAGGTAGTGCTAAGAGATGGATCTGGAAAGGAGTGTGGGCTTTGGGGAGGGCCTTGAGAACTTTAAATTTTTTATCAAAGCCACAAAAAGGAGGTGACATAATCTGCTGTTCATTTTACGAAGATAACTCTGGTGCTCGCTTGAAAATTTTTCAGAGAGGGAGAGACAAGAGGCTGGGAGACATGTGAGAAGGAAATTGTAATAGTTCAGGCAGAAATTATGGTGGCCTGGCCTAAAAAAGCAACTGTAGGAACAAAAAGAAGATAACTTTGAGAGTTATTTAGGAAATGCTGAGTTGTTATGGAGGTAATGGAGAGCGAGCAATAGCAATTGACTCCCAGTCTCAGACTTGGGTCCCTGGATGGAAGGAGGTACCAAATCCAAAAAAAAAGAAATCTTGATTATCTTACATAGGGAACCTTTCTGACAACACCCCTGCAAGGAAAGTATTATTTTCTCAATTCTACAGATAAGAAAACTGAGGCACAGAGAGGTAATTTGCCCAAGCTCACAAAGCTAGTAAGTGGAAGATCCAGGACACAAACCTAGGTGCCTGGGCTCTGAAGGCTCTACTCTTTACAGAGGGTATAAGCTTTATAGAATGTAACATCCATGCAGGCAGGGACTTTGTCTCATTTGCTGCTATATCCCCAGAACCTAGGACAGTGTATGGTGCCTAGTTTGTTGAATTAACCAATTCAATATTCACTTAATTCTGAAAAGAAATTGAGGCAGTTTAGAAAGTTGTGTACATATAAAACAATTTTAAAAGCAAAACAAACAAGGAACAGACTGAGGAACAGAATGGTGAACTATGGTGTATGCATACAATGGAATACTGAGCAACTATGAGAAGGAGTGAAGTTGTGAGGCACACAACAAGGTGAATGGATCCTGTGGACAGCATGTTGAGTGAAGTACACCAGAAACAAAGGCAAGCACTATAATGCCTCACCAATGTGGACTAACTACAATGCGTAAACTCAGACTTGAACCTTAAGAGCACAGCTTATCAGGGGAATGCTTATTGTAATGGTCCCTAGATTGTAAGCTCTTACAGCAGTCACATCTATTCCTGAATTGTAATGGCTTTCTCCAAACTCTGAGATGCTGATCCCTTTGTGTATAACCTGATTGGTCTCTGGAACATTGGGAATCCGGAAGCTAGAGCTTGGCAGATATGAATGTCAGTATTAACGCATACAGCAACTGTTAAACAAAAAAAAAAAAAAAGCTGAAAAATAGCCCAGACTCCAATTAAAGATATGAATGAAGCAGATCTGGTTAAGACTAGGGCAAATCAGGCCAAAGGGTAAAGGTTGAAACTGACTGTGTGTTAAAACTTCAACTTCCATGTGAGACCAAGGGAAGAGATGTTTATTTGGTGTAGGATCTATATTTTCTAAACAATATAACTTGTATAGTCAGTTTGTTCAAACACCACAATTGCATGGAACTTTGAATAGGAAGTGAAACCTGGTAGGTTTCTATAGGTTAGAGTGAAATAGCAACACATCCCAAAGTAATTTGGGTGGAGAATAAGAATATATATTTGGGGCCCCCCTGAGGAGCTGGGGGAGAATGCAGAAGTGTTGGACTTCCTCACCTGGATTGTTGCTGATGTTCTCACAACACTGAGGACTGATGGCTTGGTATGCCAAGCCCTCTGTCTTGGGGTTTGCCCTTATGAAGCTTGTTACTTTAAAGGAGAGGCTAAACTTGCTTATAATTGTGCCTAAGAGTCTCCCACTGAATGCCTCTTTGTTGCTCAGATGTGGCCCTTTCTCTCCAGCTAAGCCACCTCAGCGGGTGATCGCGCTGCCCTCCCCACTATGTGGGACCTGACTCCCAGGGGTGTAAATCTCCCTGGCAACGTGGAATATGACTCCTGGGGATGAATGTGGACCCGGCATTGTGGGATTGAGAACATCTTCTTTACCAAAAGGGGGATGCAAAATGAGACGAAATAGTTTCAGTGGCTGAGAGATTACAAATGGAGTCAAGAGGTCACTCTGGTGGACACTCTTATGCACTATACAGATAACACTTCTTAGGTTTTAATGTTTTGGAATAGCTAGAAGTAAATACCTGAAACTATCAAACTCCAACCAAGTAGCCTTGACTCTTGAAGATGATTGTATAACAATGTAGCTTATGAGGGGTGACTGTGATTGTGAAAACCTTATGGATCACACTCCTTTTATCCAGTGTATGGATGGATGAATAGAAAAATGGGGACAAAAACTAAATGAAAAATAGGGTGGGATGGGAGGGATGATTTGGGTGTTCTTTTCTACTTTTATTTTTTTTTAATCATCATTTTATTGAGATATATTCACATACCACGCAGTCATACAAAACAAATCGTACTTTCGATTGTTTACAGTACCATTACATAGTTGTACATTCATCACCTAAATCAATCCCTGACACCTTCATTAGCACACACACAAAAATAACAAGAATAATCATTAGAGTGAAAAAGAGCAATTGAAGTAAAAAAGAACACTGGGTACCTTTGTCTGTTTGTTTCCTTCCCCTATTTTTCTACTCATCCATCCATAAACTAGACAAAGTGGAGTGTGGTCCTTATGGCTTTCCCAATCCCATTGTCACCCCTCATAAGCTACATTTTTATACAACTGTCTTCGAGATTCATGGGTTCTGGGTTGTAGTTTGATAGTTTCAGATATCCACCACGAGCTACCCCAATTCTTTAGAACCTAAAAAGGGTTGTCTAAAGTGTGCATAAGAGTGCCCACCAGAGTGACCTCTCAGCTCCTTTTGGAATCTCTCTGCCACTGAAGCTTATTTCATTTCCTTTCACATCCCCCTTTTGGTCAAGAAGATGTTCTCCGTCCCACGATGCCAGGTCTACATTCCTCCCCGGGAGTCATATTCCACGTTGCCAGGGAGATTCACTCCCCTGGGTGTCTGATCCCACGTAGTGGGGAGGGCAGTGATTTCACCTTTCAAGTTGGCTTAGCTAGAGAGACAGGGACACATCTGAGCAACAAAGAGGCATTCGGGAGGAGGCTCTTAGGCACAACCATAGGGAGGCCTAGACTCTCCTTTGCAGCAACCGTCTTCCCAAGGGTAAAACCTGTGGTAGAGGGCTCAACCCATCAAACCACCAGTCCCCTATGTCTGTGGTCATGTTAGCAACCATGGAGGTGGGGTAGGCGAATACCCCTGCATTTTCCACAGGCTCCTCAAGGGGGCACTACATCTTTTTTTATCCTTGTTTTTCTTTTCTTTTTTTTTTTTTAATTTCCCTTCTTTTTTAAATCAACTGTATGAAAAAAAGAGTTAAAAAGAAAACAAACATACAATAAAAGAACATTTCAAAGAGACCATAACAAGGGAGTAAGAAAAAGACAACTAACCTAAGATAACTGCTTAACTTCCAACATGTTCCTACTTTACCCCAAGAAAGTTACATAATATAGCAACATTTCTGTGAACTTGTTCCTACTATATCCATCAGAAATTAACAGACCATAGTCATTTCTGGGCATCCCCAGAACGTTAAATAGCTTATCTGTTCTTCTTGGATTATTGTTCCCCCTTCCTTAATTGCTCTCTACTGCTACTTCCCCTACATTCTACATTATAAACCATTTGTTTTACATTTTTCAAAGTTCACATTAGTGGTAGCATATAATATTTCTCTTTCTGTGCCTGGCTTATTTCGCTCAGCATTATGTCTTCAAGGTTCATCCATGTTGTCATATGTTTCACCAGATCGTTCCTTCTTACTGCCGCGTAGTCTTCCATCGTGTGTATATACCACATTTTATTTATCCACTCATCTGTTGAAGGACATTTGGGTTGTTTCCATCTCTTGGCAATTGTGAATAATGCGGCTATGAACATTGGCGTGCAGATATCTGTTCGTGTCACTGCTTTCCGATCTTCTGGGTATATACCAAGAAGTGCAATCGCTGGATCGAATGGTAGCTCTATATCTAGTTTTCTAAGGAACTGCCAGACTGACTTCCAGAGTGGCTGAACCATTATACAGTCCCACCAACAATGAATAAGAGTTCCAATTTCTCCACATCCCCTCCAGCATTTGTAGTTTCCTGTTTGTTTAATGGCAGCCAATCTAACCGGTGTTAGATGGTATCTCATTGTGGTCTTAATTTGCATCTCTCTAATAGCTAGTGAAGCTGAACATTTTTTTTCATGTGTTTCTTGGCCATTTGTATTTCCTCTTCAGAGAACTGTCTTTTCATATCTTTTGCCCATTTTATAATTGGGCCAACTGTACTATTGTCATTGAGTTGTAGGATTTCTTTGTATATGCAAGATATCAGTCTTTTGTCAGATACATGGTTTCCAAAAATTTTTTCCCATTGAGTTGGCTGCCTCTTTACCTTTTTGAGAAATTCCTTTGAGGTGCAGAAACTTCTAAGCTTGAGGAGTTCCCATTTATCTATTTTCTCTTTTGTTGCTTGTGCTTTGGGTGTAAAGTCTAGGAAGTGGCCGCCTAATACAAGGTCTTGAAGATGTTTTCCTACATTATCTTCTAGGAGTTTTATGGTACTTTCTTTTATATTGAGATCTTTGGTCCATTTTGAGTTAATTTTTGTGTAGGGGGTGAGGTAGGGGTCCTCTTTCATTCTTTTGGATATGGATATCCGACTCTCCCAGCCCCATTTGTTGAAAAGACCATTATGGCTCAGTTCAGTGACTTTGGGGGCCTTATCAAAGATCAGTCGGCCATAGATCTGAGGGTCTATCTCCGAATACTCAATTCGATTCCATTGATCTATATGTCTATCATTGTACCAGTACCATGCTGTTTTGGCAACTGTGGCTTTATAATAAGCTTCAAAGTCAGGGAGTGTAAGTCCTCCCACTTCGTTTTCCTTTTTTAGAGTGTCTTTAGCAATTCGAGGCATCTTCCCTTTCCAAATAAATTTGATAACTAGCTTTTCCAAGTCTGCAAAGTAGGTTGTTGGAATTTTGATTGGGATTGCATTGAATCTGTAGATGAGTTTGGGTAGAATTGACATCTTAATGACATTTAGCCTTCCTATCCATGAACATGGAATATTTTTCCATCTTTTAAGGTCCCCTTCTATTTCTTTTAGTAGAGTTATGTAGTTTTCTTTGTATAGGTCTTTTACATCTTTGGTTAAGTTTATTCCTAGGTACTTGATTTTTTTAGTTGCTATTGAAAATGGTATCTTTTTCTTGAGTGTCTCTTCAGTTTGTTCATTTCTAGCATATAGAAACATTACTGACTTATGTGCATTAACCTTGTATCCCGCTACTTTGCTAAATTTGTTGATTAGCTCTAGTAGCTGTATCGTCGATTTCTCAGGGTTTTCTAGATATAAGATCATATCATCTGCAAACAATGACAGTTTTACTTCTTCTTTTCCAATTTGGATGCCTTTTATTTCTTTGTCTTGCCGGATTGCCCTGGCTAGCACTTCCAGCACAATGTTGAATAACAGTGGTGACAGCGGGCATCCTTGTCTTGTTCCTGATCTTAGAGGGAAGGCTTTCAGTCTCTCACCATTGAGTACTATGCTGGCTGTGGGTTTTTCATATATGCTCTTTATCATGTTGAGGAAGTTTCCTTCAATTCCTACCTTGTGAAGTGTTTTTATCAAAAAGGGATGTTGGATTTTGTCAAATGCTTTTTCAGCATCTATTGAGATGATCAATTGATTTTTCCCTTTTCACTTGTTAATGTGTTGTAATACATTGATTGATTTTCTTATGTTGAACCATCCTTGCATGCCTGGAATGAAACCCACTTGGTCATGGTGTATGATTTTTTTAATGTGTCTTTGGATTCGATTTGCAAGTATTTTGTTGAAGATTTTTGGATCTATATTCATTAGGGAGATTGGCCGGTAGTTTTCCTTTTTTGTAACATCTTTGCCTGGTTTTGGTATTAGATTGATGTTAGCTTCATAAAATGAATTAGGTAGTGTTCCATTTTCTTCAATGTTTTGAAAGAGTTTGAGTAAGATTGGTGTCAGTTCTTTCTGGAAAGTTTGGTAGAATTCCCCTGTGAAGCCATCTGGCCCTGGGCATTTATTTGTGGGAAGATTTTTGATGACTGATTGGATCTCTTTGCTTGTGATGGGTTGGTTGAGGTCTTCTATTTCTTCTCTGGTCAGTCTAGGTTGTTCATATGTTTCCAGGAAATTGTCCATTTCCTCTACATTATCCAGTTTGTTGCCATACAGTTGTTCATAGTATCCTCTTATAATTTTTTTAATTTCTTCAGGATCTGCAGTTATGTCACCTTTTTCATTCATTATTTTCTTTATATGGGTCTTCTCTCTTTTTGATTTTGTCAGTCTAGCTAGGGGCTTGTCAATCTTGTTGATCTTCTCAAAGAACCAACTTTTGGTGATATTTATCCTCTCTATTGTTTTTTTGTTCTCTATGTCATGTATTTCTGCTTTAATCCTTGTTATTTCTTTTCTTCTACTTGGTTTAGGATTGGTTTGCTGTTCATTTTCTAGCTTCTTCAGTTGATCCATTAGTTCTTTGATTTTGGCTCTTTCTTCCTTTTTAATATATGCGTTTAGTGCTATAAATTTCCCCCTTAGCACTGCTTTTGCTGCATCCCATAGGTTTTGGTATGTTGTGTTCTCATTTTCATTCGTCTCTATATATTTAGCAATTTGTCTTGCTATTTCTTCTTTAACCCACTGATTGTTTAGGAGTGTGTTGTTAACCTCCAGGTATTTGTGAATTTTCTAAGTCTCTGATGGTTATTGACTTCTAATTGTATTCCATTGTGGTCAGAGAATGTGCTTTGAATAATTTCAATCTTTTTAAATTTATTGAGGCTTGTTTTATGTCCCAGCATATGATCTATTCTGGAGAAAGTTCCGTGAGCACTAGAAAAGTATGTGTATCCTGGTGATTTGGGATGTAATGTCCTGTATATGTCTGTTAAATCTAATTCATTTATCAGATTGTTTAGGTTTTCAATTTCCTTATTGGTCTTCTGTCTGGTTGATCTATCTATAGGAGAGAGTGATGTGTTGAAGTCTCCCACAATTATTGTGGAAACATCAATTGCTTCCTTTAGTTTTGCCAGTGTTTCTCTCATGTATTTTGTGGCACCTTGATTGGGTGCATAGACATTTACAATTGTTATTTCTTCTTGCTGAATTGCCCCTTTTATTAGTATGTAGTGGCCTTCTTTGTCTCTCAAAACATCCCTGCATTTGAAGTCTATTTATCTGAGATTAATATTGCTACACCTGCTTTCTTTTGGCTGTAGCTTGCATGAAATATTTTTTTCCATCCTTTCACTTTCAGTTTCTTTGTGTCCCTGTGTCTAAGACGAGTCTCTTGTATGCAACATATTGATGGTTCATTTTTTTTGATCCATTCTGCGAATCTATATCTTTTAATTGGGGAGTTTAATCCATTTACATTCAACGTTATAACCATGAAGGCATTTCTTGAATCGGCCATCTTATCCTTTGGTTTATGTTTGCCATATTTTTCCCTCTCTCTATTAATATCCTTTATTGTACCCATACCGAATCTCTTTAGTACTGAACCTTTCTCCAAGTCTCTCTGTCCTGTCTTTGTTTCTCTGTCTGTAGGGCTCCCTTTAGTATCCCAATAGGGCAGGTCTCTTGTTAGCAAATTCTCTCAGCATTTGTTTGTCTGTGAAAAATTTAAGCTCTCCCTCAAATTTGAAGGAGAGCTTTGCTGGATAAAGTATTCTTGGCTGGAAATTTTTCTCACTCAGAATTTTAAATATATCGTACCACTGCCTTCTCACCTCCATGGTGGCTGCTGAGTAGTCACTACTTAGTGTTATGCTGTTTCCTTTGTATGTGGTGAATTGCTTTTCTCTTGCTGCTTTCAGAACTTGCTCGTTCTCTTCTGTGTTTGACAGTGTGATCAGTATATGTCTCGGAGTGGGTTTATTTGGATTTATTCTATTTGGAGTTCGCTGAGCATTTATGATTTGTGTATTTATGTTGTTTAGAAGATTTGGGAAGTTTTCCCCAACAATTTCTTTGAATACTCTTCCTAGACCTTTACCCTTTTCTTCCCCTTCTGGGACACCAATGAGTCTTATATTCGGACGTTTCATATTATCTATCATATCCCTGAGGTCCATTTCGATTTTTTCAATTTTTTTCCCCATTCTTTCTTTTATGCTTTCATTTTCCATTCTGTCATCTTCGAGGTCACCGATTCATTGTTCAACTTCCTCTAGTCTTGTAATATGAGTGTCCAGAATCTTTTTAATTTGGTCAACAGTTTCTTTAATTTCCATAAGATCATCCATTTTTTTATTTAGTCTTGCAATGTCTTCTTTATGCTCTTCTAGAGTCTTCTTGATTTCCTTTATATCCCGTACTATGGTCTCATTGTTCATCTTTAGTTCTTTGAGTAGCTGCTCTAGGTGCTGTGTCTCTTCTGGTCTTTTGATTTGGGTGCTTGGGCTTGGGTTATCCATATCGTCTGGTTTTTTCATTTGCTTTATAATTTTCTGTTGTTTTTGTCCTCGTGGCATTTGCTGAACTTGATAGGGTTCTTTTAGGGTTTGTAGACCTATTGAAGTCCTTATCTCTAATTTATCAGATCTACAGCTTCGTGGAGTACACTTTCTCTTACTAACCAGCAGGTGGCATCCACGAGCTACCTGTTCTCCACAAGCCAGTTCTCCCCTGCTTAGCCTTTTTGGTGAGTGGGGTAGTGAGTCTTGTGGGGCCCAATTGGTTTACCAAGCTTGCGTGTGTAGTTGGTGTTGCCTGCCCTGTATGTGGGGCGTGTTTCCGGGCAGTCGGGGAGGGGGGGTGGCCCTAACAATCAAATCACCCTGGTGATCCTAGAGTTTTAAAGCTGCTGCAATAGTCTAATCCTTCAGTTCAGTCCTGCCACAGTTTGTCTCTGCCACTGACTCACAAGTCTTTGGTATTTGCGTATGGCTCCTGAGACTTGCAAGTGGGCCCCTCTTCCAGGCTGTGCACCCCGGGTCCTCTGTTGAGGGATGACTGTGCTATGTCACAGGTGAGTGCCGTCCCCCCAGGGCAGTTCTGGGCTGCTGGGCTGTGTAGGGAGGCTCCCAGTCTGCTCAAATGATGGCTGAATGGGGCTTTGTTAATTCACACTGCTCCACCTTCCCAACTCTGGGACAATCAGCTGAGGTTGCAGGGAAGGCTAATGTCCACGCCCAGTTTTGTGATGTGTGCCTGTTATTTGAAGCACTTCCGTCACACTGGGTTGTCTGGGGTAGCTCTGGGCTATGGGGCTGGCGATGGGCAGGAGTGTTTCCTGTCCACCAGGATGGTGGCTGTGAGCGGACAACCCCGTTTTCTTGGGAAGTTGTGGTTTTTAGTGAATTTTCTCAGCCACTGGATTATTGCCTTTTGTCTCAGAGCTCTCTTAGTTCTGCTCTTGACTTGAGGTGCCCAAATTGAAAGTCTCTGAAGCTTTCTGTATTGGGCTTCTTAGAGTAATTGTTTTAGAAAAAGAAAAAAGGATTAAAAAAAAAAAAAAAAAGGCCCTCCTCAGAGATCTAATGGGTTATTGAAATGCTAAGAGACAAAGCAACCAGGGCCATTAAGGAAAGGTCCACAGGGCAGAGAGATCAGGTTTTCTTCGGGATTTGCATATGCGCCTCAAGGCCTGAGCTCCGCCCTTCCCCTTTCTGTGTTCACCAGAACTCCAAAAATCCTCTGCTTTTATTTTGGAGTTTTTCGTGTTGTTTTTTTTTTTTCTATGCCTGTCTCCTCTCTGCTGGGCTGGCTGCTCTCAGATTCTCTGGTGTCTGGTCTCAGTCTATCTATGGTTGGAGTTTAGATCAGTAGAATGAGTTTCCGATAAGGGCTGCCACTGTAGTTCTCCCTTCTCCTTCCCGGAGCTGACAGCCCCTCCTCCCACGGGACTGAGCCTGGCAGGGAGGGGCGCGGGTCCCCTGGCCGCAAAAACTTACAGATTTCGCTGATCTCAGCAGTTCAACATTTTCGTGAGTGTTGTATGAAGTATGCCCAAAGACAGATTGCTCTGTGGTGTCCAGTCCACGCAGTTCCTGGCTTTCTCTCTACTTTTATTTTTTATTGTTATTCTGATTCTTTCTGGTGTAAGGAAAATGTTCAGAAATAGACTGGGGTGACGAATGCACAACTATATGATGGTACTGTGAACAGTTGACTGTATACCATGGATGATTGTATGGTATGTGAATATATCTCAATAAAACTGAATTTAATTTTTAAAAAAGGACAAAAGAGTAAAACATTGATATTATCAGGCACCTACAATGAGTTAGTTAATGAGAAGCAACACTACATTTAGCCTTGAGTTTCCTGCTAACTAAGACAAAAAGTAAACACGTTGACATGTGTAGGTCTCATATGGAGAAGAGAACACAGGAGTTTAAACTGTTTAGGGCACAGATAAGCCCTGGAATTAGATTGGCTTCTAAACCCAGCTCCAACATGGAGCATAAAACAAGCTACATAAATTTAAGAATAAATTTGTCTTCTGGATCCTTGTGTAATAAAAGACATTAGGTAACAAACTAGGCAATGTCTTGAGATATAGTTTTGTACAAGACACCAAAAGTTGTCAGGTGGATCAAGTCAATGCTTCTTATATCAACTTTCTCATAATAGTTGAGGGTAGTGGTTGACCTTCAGGGGAAAAGGAGGAGAAATCAGGCTCAATCTTGGTGCTGCTAGCAACAGATCCTGGGGCCAGGGGACTAAGAGCTTCAAAGAACTAGGAGGAGATAGATGGATGGGGGCAAAAGATAAGGCCTACAGGGAAGTGGTTGAGCTATGACAGAGAGAAAATGAAAATGAAACACAAGTGAGTTCTTAGGAATTTTGACATTGGGATACATTTACATTCTCAAAGCAGTGTCAGGTTGGGTGAGGTTCTTGATATTGTTTAAAATAGACCATGTGACACAGCTATTCCTGAGTTGTAATGGTTATCTCCAAATTCTGAAATGATGCTGAGCTCTTTGTGTGCAACCTGGTCTGTCTCTGGAACTTTGGGTATCTGCATGATACCTGAAACTCAGAGCTGGAGCTCGGCAGATATGAATGTCAGTATTAGAGCGTACAGCAACTGTTAAAAAATGATGAAAAAGAGTTCAGACTTCATTTAGAGATACGAATGAACTGGATCTGTTTAGGACTAAGGCAAATCAAGCCAAAGGGTAAAGGACAGTACTGACTATATTTTAAAACTTCAACTTCTGGGTAAGACCATGGGAAGAGATGTTTATTTGGGGCAGGATCTATATTTTCTGTAGCACACTAAATAATTTAAGTTGTATGGTCAGTTTATTCAAACACCATAATTATATGGAACTTTGAATAGGATGTGAGATCTGGTAGGTTTGTACAGATTAGTGTGAAATCTCGATGCATCCTGAAGTAATCTGGGTGGAGAATAAAAATGTATTTGCAGGGCCTCCCTGAGGAACTGGGGGAAAATGCAGAAATGTTGGACATCCCCACCTGGGTTACTACTGATATTCTCACAAACACTGAGGACTATCAATTTAGTAGGCTGAGCTGTCGATCTTGGGGCTTGCCCTTATGAAGCTTGTTACTGCAAGGGAAAGACTAAAGTCTACCTATAGTGGTGCCTAAGAGTCACCCAGCCCCAGAGAACCTCTTTTGTAGCTCAGATGTGGCCTCTCTCTCTCTAAGCCCACTTGACTGATAAATTCACTGCCCTCCCCTCTACATGGGACATGACTCCCAGGGGTAAAAATCTCCCTGGCAACATGGAACATGACTCCTGGGGATGAGCCTGGACCTGGCATCATGGGATTGAGAAAGACTTCTTGACCAAGAAGAGGAAGAGAAATGAAACAAAATAAAGTTTCAGTGGCTGAGAGATTTCAACTTGAGTCCAGAGGTCACCTTGGAGTGCATCCTTATGTGCTATATAGATACCCCTTTTTAGTTTATAGTGTATTGGAATAACTAGAAGGAAATACCTGAAACTCTCAAGCTGCAATCCAGTAGACTTGATTCTTGAAAATGATTGTATAACTGTGTACCTTATGTGGCATGACTGTGTGATTGTGAAAACCTTGTGGTTCACACTCCCTTTATCCAGTGTATGGACAGATGAGTAGAAAAATGGGTACAAAAATTAAATGAATAATGGTGGGGAGGAGGGGTATGGGATATTTTGGGTATTTGTTTATTTCTTTACTTTTTCTTTTTATTCTTATTTTTATTTTTTTGGAGTAAAGAAAATGTTCAAAAATTGATTGTGGTAATGAATGTACAACAGTGTACAATTGATTGTACACTGTGGATGATTGTACGCTATGTGAATATATCTATATCTCAATAAAACTGGAGCTTGGGGCAAGATGGCAGCATAGAGAGGAGTGGAAGCTAAGTAGTCCCCCTGGAACAACTACAAAAAACCAGAAACAACTAGTAAATAATCCAGAATAACTGCGGGGGGACAAACGAGACCATCCATTCATCATACACCAACCTGAATTGGGAGGAATGCCTGAGAACACAGCATAAAATCTGTAAGTAAAACCTGCAGAACCGGGTCGGGAGACCCCCTCCCCCATAGCCCGAGCTGCAGAGCCACGTGGTGCCACAGAGAAGCTCTCTCCCAGCAAGCGAATACAGCTCAGCTGAGCTCCAACTGGGGTTTTAAGTAGCGAGTGTGAACTGCTCACTACAGGTACGCAGCCCCAAAAAACAGACAGAGGCTTTGGGTGACGACTGACCTGGGAGAGTCGGAGGGTCACCTTGGACTGGGTCTGAAGGGGACTATCTGTTTCTTTTTTGGCTCAGTGGAGAAAGCCCCAGTCATTTTAAGTTTCCAGGGCTGTGACTCGGGGAAGGGTGGAGACACCACAAGCAGAGAGCGAGACCATTGAAATGCTAATGACTTCCACCTGAGGGGTCTGTCTTCTATAGGAGGAAAGGAGTGGGGCCCTTTCCATTCAGAACCAGACCCCAGAGCCTGGGGGAACACGGCCATACCTCCTCACACCAGTCAAGAATTATAGGCTAACAGGCATCACCTGCTGGGCAGAAAAGCACAGTGATCCAAGGCATCAAAGGGTGGAGCAATTTTCTAAGACACACCCACAGGGAAACCAGATGCTGAATATTTCTTCCCTCTGGGACCTGAGTCTGTTCTGGTCTGGGAAAACCTGATTTGGATAACCAAGGAAACCATGCCTAGATAACAGAAAATTACAACCTACACTAAGAAAAACAAAGTTATGGCCCAGTCAAAGGAACAAACGTACCCTTCAACTGAGATACAGGAATTTAAACAACTAATGCTAAATCAATTCAAAAAGTTTAGAGAAGATATTGCAAAAGAGATAGAGGCTGTAAAGGAAGCACTGGACATGCATATGGCAGAAATCAAAAGTTCAAAAAACCTACTAGTAGAATCTATGGAAATGAAAGGTACAACACAAGAGATGAAAGACACAATGGAAACATACAACAGCAGATCTCAAGAGGCAGAAGAAAACACTCAGGAACTGGGGAACAAAACAAACCTGAAAGCCTACACACAAAGGAGCAGATGGAGAAAAGAATGAAAAGATATGAGCAACGTCTCTGGGAACTCAAGGATGAAACAAAATACAATAATGTACGTATCATTGGTGTCCCAGAAAGAGAAGAGAAGGGAAAGGGGGCAGAAGCAATAATAGAGGAAATAATTAATGAAAATTTCCCATCTCTTATGAAAGACATCAAATTACATATCCAAGAAGCGCAGCGTACTCCAAACAGAAGAGATATGAATAGGCCTACACCAAGACACTTAATAATCAGATTATCAAATGTCAAAGACAAAGAGAGAATCCTGAAAGCAGCAAGAGAAAAGCAATCCATTACATACAAAGGAAGCTTAATAAGACTATGTGCGGATCTCTCAGCAGAAACCATGGAGGCAAGAAGGAAGTGGTGTGATATATTTAAGATACTGAAAGAGAAAAACCACCAACCAAGAATCCTGTATCCAGCAAAGCTGTCCTCCTAATATGAGGGAGAGCTCAAAATATTTTCTGACAAACAGACAATGAGAGACTTTGTGAACAAGACACCTGTCCTACAGGAAATACTAAAGGGAGCACTACAGGGTGATAGAAGACAGGAGTACGTGGTTTGGAACACAATTTTGGGAGATGGTAGCACGACAATGTAAGTACACTGAACAAAGTTAACTGAATATGGTTGAGAGAGGAAGATGGGGAGCATGTGAGACACCACAAGAAAGGAGGAAAGATAACAACTGGGACTGTGAAATCTAGAGTATTCAACAATTGTGATAAAATGTACAAATATATTCTTTTACGAGGGAGAGCAAGCAAATGTTAACCTTGCAATGTGTTAAAAATGGGGAAGCATTGGGGGAGGGATGCAATCAGCATAAACTAGAGACTATAACTAATAGAATCATTGTATTATGCTTCCTTTAATGTAACAAAGGTGATATACCAAGGTAAATGCAGATAAGAGGGGGGGATAGGGGAGGCATGTTAGACACTTGACATTGGTGGTATTGTCTGATTCTTTATTCTACTTTGATTTAAGGTTATTTTTCCTTTTGGTGCTTCCTAACTGTCATTTTTTTGTTTCCTCTTTCTTTTGCCTCTCTACTTTCTTTGACTCTCCCTCCTGCCTTGTGGAAGAAATGTAGATGCTCTTGCTTAGTATGAGCAGAATGTTCAATTAGGATGAACTTAAATGTTTGGAAATGAACAGGGGTGTTGGTAGCAAGATGTGAGAATAACTAACAGCGCCGAATGGTGTGTGAATGAGGTGGAAAGGGGAAGCTCAGAGTCATATATGTCACCAGAAGGAAAGTTGGAGGTCAAAAGATGGAAATGTATAAAACTGAATCCTATGGTGGGCAATGTCCATGATCAACTGTACAAATACTAGAAATCACTTCATGAACCAGAACAAATGTATGACAATACAATTAGAAGTTAATAATAGAGGGGCATATAGGGAAGAACCATATACCTATTACAAACTATATACTACAGTTAGTAGTATTTCAACATTTTTTCATAAACAGTAACAAATGTACTATATCAATACTAGGAGTCAACAATTGAGGAGGGTTGGTTAGGGATAGGGGAGGTTTAGAGTTTCCTTTTCTGTTTTTCTTTTTTCATCTTTTACTTTATTTCTTGTCTGGAGTAATGAAAAGTTTCTAAAAATTGAACAAAATTTTAAGTGTGATGGATGCACAGCTGTATGAGGGTACCCAGGTGCAAGTGATTGTACACTTTGGATCTTTGGATAATTATATGGTATCTGAACAATCTCAATAAAAATGAAAAAAAAAACCTGAATAAAAAAATAGACCAGGTGACAGATAACACCAGTTGGTGACACTCAGAAGGAAGCCACATGATCAACATCAGGGTCCACTTAGAATGCTTGGATGGGAATGCTAATAGCAATATATGAAAGAATTAGGATGCTCAAAGATGTTTATCTCAGTCATACTCATAATAGCAAAAAAAAAAAAAAATCTGCAAAACCCCAAAAACAGTAGATATGCTCCAAAGTAAATGACTGTTAAGTAAATCATGGCAGATCCACCCTATTATGTAGAATGGTATGCAGGCAGTAAAAATTATTTGAATAATTTTTAATTACATGGGTAAATGCTCATGGCATAATGTTAAGTATCAGGATTCAAAACTGTCTCTGAGTGGCATACTTTTTTAAATTAAATTCAGCTTTATTGAAATACATTCACACACCACACAATCATCCATGGTGCACAATCAACCGTCCACAGCACCATCACGTAGCCATGCACTCATCACCCCAATGCATCTCCGAACATCAGAAAGAATCAGAACAAGAATAAAAAATAAAAACAAAAAAGAACACCCAAAATCCCCCCCATCCCACCCTATGCTTCATTCAGTCTCTGTCCCCATTTCTCCACTCATCCATTCATACACTGGACAAAAGGAGTGCAATCCACAAGGTCTCCACAATCACACTGCCACCCCCCACAAGGCACACTGTTATACAATTGTCCTCAAGAGTCCAGACCACTGGGTTGGAGTTTGAGAGTTTTAGGTATTTACCTCCAGCTTGAGTGGCATACTTTTTTTTTTTAACATTTAATTTTTTTATTTGAGGAATACATGGAGAATACATGGAGAGTTAGCACTTAGATATACAAATTATTTCCAAAACAGTTTTTAACACTCAACTACCCAGCTGTAACAAAATTAATTTTCCCTGAAGTCACAGTTCTCAGCTTTAGGCAGTCCTTGCTTTGCACAGTAGTGTGGGACCATAAAGATGGCCATGCAAAGCAATCTTAATAATCAATGGGAAGAATTATGGTTGTTCTGTGACCTTTAAAGATTTTTTTCAAAATACTAAAAACTCTTATCAGTTACAAATGCAAAAGAAAATGACAAAATAGCAAAACATATTTAGTATACTGTAATTTAAAACACTAGAAATATTGAGAATTAAAGTGTTTTTATTTCATTGAAAAAAGATAATCAAAAAATAGTTTGAACAGTGCTTGCAGTCTTCTTTTTACTGAATATCTTATGGTTATTGAGTGAGCATCTTTCCTATACTTTGGCGAACTATCATACTTCTTTTAAGTTTGGATCAGTTTCCAACGTTTTATATTTTGTACTTTCAATCTTGTGAAATATTTCTGAGAGTTTCCTTTAATGTGAAGTTTTTTTGTCAGCACCACTTCCTCTGGAACATATTCATCCTTTCATCACAACCACTTTCCTCATTTATGCTGATAAACATGCCTTCATTAAGTTCCTCTGGCTGCATATCTAGAGTCTCTCCAATGGCAGCAGTGTCAACATTTCCATGATCAGCTATATCTTCTCTAATTCCTTTCATGTTGGATTCAACTTCACTTCCAGTGTTAACTTTTCATTTCTTTGCTGCACTTTCACCTTTGTTTGCTGGACAATTTTCTCTTTCAATTATCCACTTTGTAAAATGTCAGATGGGTAACAAGGAGACAATCCAACTGCACACTTTGCTGTCTGTGTGTTAACTGAATAACAGATGCAAGGTGACCAATCACTGGCAGAATCCAGCATGTTTATTATGAATTATTTCTCTTCCTTCTATTTCAATTTGCTCATACAGCCACTTGCAGTCACAACGGCATTCAGCTCCACATTTGGTAGAACCACAAGCAGGACAAGCATAGAAACATCCTAAGCAGTCTTCATCAAGGCAGTCACAGAGATCCATCCCACTGAAAATCAGGAGACCCTGGCTAACATAGACCTTACTCTTTGCTGGTATCACTTGTCTGTCTGAACCAGCTGATGCATTTTTTGTAAGCCTTCTTTTTTCTCTTTTATCAGTTTCTGGAGCAAATTCAGTTTGCTTTCCTGGGTTTGTAAACTGTTATGACCTTAAAGCTTTAGCAGTTCTTCCACATGAATCAGGTTTTCTTCTCTGACGGTCTTCAGAATCAATATCCACACTTCCATTGATTATCTGTGTACATTTTGGACAAAGCTTCCACCCAGGTACAAGCTGCCTTCCAAATTTTGCACTCAGGAAAGTGGCATCATCTAAATCAATTACATGCAAATTTTTTTTGGCTAGTTTTTTGTGTATGTTAAATGGGTCACAACATGACTTCTGCAAATCTTCAAATCTGTCAATGTAAATTTTTGCATGATGGAAGCAGATTGCATTATTCCCAGAAAGTGTCATTCCAGTTCTAAGTTGAAGTAAAAGCATATCATTTGATGACAATTCTTGCAAAGTCTTGAAACCTGTGTGATGAGTATAGTATGTTTTATGACACTCATTTGTGGTACGAAGCTGGACTCCAACTGAACAGGGATCCACCATTCTTGATTCTAGTAGATTTTCCATTTTATTTTGCTTAGCGATCTCTCCCTAAGCAGCTCATGTGATGACTACCCTTAGCTTTAAATCCCCTTCGTCCCAGCTCAAGCAGTCCCGGCGTCCATGCAGGCTAGGCTTCGCTGGCCGTTTCTCAGATAGTCGCCACGGTACCCAGTGGCATACTTTTGAACAATTTTGTTTTCTTCATCCTTTTCTACATATTTCCACTTTCTATAAGGTGACACATTGTTTTTATAATCAGAAAAAATGCATTTTTTAAGGTTTAATATTGGTAAGGGTGAAGGGAAATGAGTACTCGAATACACTGCTGGTGGGAGTGCAATTCATACAGCCTGTTTGGAGACCAATTTGGCAGGTCTTTTAAAATGAAAAATGCCTAGACCCTATGACCCAGTAAATTGAACTCCCTGGCCCTACCATTGACTGGCTGTGTGACATTAGGAAGTTAATTAGGAGCTTAACTTATCTGTGCCTTGATTTCTGCTCATCTGTAAAACAAGGATAGAAACATGGGATGTTGTAAAAATTAAATGACTCTGTCTATCTATCTATCTATCTATCTATCTATCTATCTATCTATCTAGCATACAATAAGTGCCATATATGTGTTTGCTGCATGTGCCAGTTTGACTATATTATGTTCCCCAGAAAAACCCATATTCTTTAATGCAATCTTGTAGGGACAGATGTACTAGTGTGGATTAGATTGGAATCCTTTGATTGAGTGTTTCCATGGAGATGTGCTTCAATCAACTGTGAGTGAAACATTTGATTGAATAATTTCCATGGTGGTGTTACCAGGCCCATTCAGCATGGGTGTTAATTGGATCACTGGAGTCATATAAAGGAATTCACAGACAGAAGGCTCTCAGGGCAACTGAAAGTGACATTCAAAAGAGGAGCTGCAGCTAAGAGAGGACAAAATGCCCCAAGAGCAACACTTTGGAGAACACCATTTTGAAACACAACCTGGGTACAAGCAGATGCCAGCCACATGCCTTCCTAGCTAACAGAGGTTTTCCAGATGCCAATAGCCATCCTTCAGTGAAGGTACCCTATTGTTGATGCCTTACCTTGGACACTTTATGACTTTAAGACTGTAACTTTGTAACCAAATAAACCCTCTCTACAAAAGCCAATCCATTTCTGGTGTTTTGCAAAAGGGCAGCATTAGCAAACCAGAACACTGCATAAATTCCACTTCTCAGTATCTACTTAGAGAAATGCCTACACATGTGCCCCGAAGGTAGGTTCAGGATGCTCATCTATAGCATCGTTTATAACAATAGAAAAAATAAAAATGACCTAAATAATCATTGATAAGGAGATGATGAAGCAAACTAGGGTACAGCTGTACAGTGAATGACTATGAAACATCTAAACAGAATGTGGTAGATCTCTATGCTCTGACATGGAAAGTCTCCTAGAGGTATCGTAATGGACCTGCATCCAAAATATATAAAGAATTCTAAAATGCAATAGTAAGAAAATAAACAGCCCAATTTTTAAAAATGGGCAAAAGATTTGGAAGACAATTCACCAGAGAAAATATATGGATGGCAAAAAGCACACGGAAAGATGTTGAACATTATTAGCCATCAGGGAAATGCAAAATAAAACCACAGTGAGATACCACCATTCATCTATTAGAATGACTGGAATTAAAGAGGCCGACCTTAAGAAATGTTAGCAAGGATGCAGAGAAACTGTAGCTCTCAGACATTGTTGGTGGGAATGTCAAATGGTACAACCACTTTGTGAAACAATTTGGCAGTTTTTCAAAGTTAAACATACACCTACTGTGCTGGTTTGGATGTGTTATGTCCCCCAGAATGCCATTATCTTTGATGCAATCTTGTGTGGGCAGACATATTAGTGTTGATTAGATTGTAATTCTCTGATTGGATGTTTCTGTGGAGATGTAACCCACCCAACTGTGGGTGATAACTCTGATTGGATAATTTCCATGGAGGTGTGGCCCCACCCATTCAGCATGGGCCTTGATTGGTTTACTAGAGCCCTATAAAAGTTTAGACAGAAGGCAGAGCTTGCTACAGCCAAGAGGGGCACTTTGAGGAATGCACAGGAGCTGAGAGAGGAGCTGCAGATGAGAGACAGTTTGGAGACTGTCTTTGAAAGCAGACTTTTGCTCCAAAGAAGCTAAGAGAGGACAAATGCCCTAAGAGCAACTGAGAGTGACATTCTGAAGAGGAGCTGCAGCCTAGAGAGGAATGTCCTGGGAGAAAGCCATTTTGAAACCAGAACTCTGGAGCAGACACCAGCCACATGCATTCCCAGCTAACATAGGTTTTCCAGACGCCATTGGCCATCTTTCAGTGAAGGTACCCAACTGTTGATGCTTTACCTTGGACAGCTTATGGCCTTAAGACTGTAATTGCATAACCAAATAAATCCCCTTTATAAAATCCAATCCATTTCTGGTATTTTGCGAAAAGGCAGCACTGGCATACAACCCAGCCATTCCACTCCTAAGGTTCTGCCCAAGAGAAATGAAAGCATTTGTCCACAAAAAGACTTGATCAGAAATGTTCATAGCAGTTTTATTTGTAATTGCCCCAAACTGGAAGCAACCTAAATGTCTATATACAGGTGAATGCTAAAAGTTCAACATAGATCCCTTGATGATCAGCTTCTTGCTTCCTGTGGCTTTCTCTCTCTCTGTCTGAATTTCATGCAGCTTATAAGGGACTCCAGTAGTAGGATTAAGACCCATCTGACTGAAGTGGGCCATTCCTTAACTGAAGTAACCTCATCAAGAGATACTACTCACAATGGGTTCACACCCACAGGAATGGATTAAATTTAAGAAAATGTTGTTCTGGGGTATATACAGCTCCAAACCACCACAATAGGGAACTGATTTGTTATCTTGAAAACCAGTAAATGAAAGAAATAAATCAAGCATTTATCCTACCTTTCCTAAATGAACCGTAGCACTGGGTAACCAAATAGCAGATGAGTAGATGTGTCTCTTTACGAAAGTATTCTGACCAATAAATGAAAAAGAAATAAGAGAATTAAAATATCATCATTTTTCTACCTCTGGTGGATTGACTGATCAATATAGGCACCAATCATCAATGGCTATTAGCATTGCAAAAAAGAGACAGCCAAATATTATGCACCTCCTGAGGGAGGACCACACCATCACCTAAAATGTTGCCAGAGGGACTGAACCTGGGCCTGCTCAAGCTTCTGAGCTCAGTTGCAAAATTACTGAAAAAACAGGGATCAGAATAACATATTGAACCAGACTATGAGGATGCCTTCTGCAAACCTTGGCAAGTCAAATGGCCCAGGTACTTCAACAAATTAATTGTAAAGTAAACAAAAACGGATGGAAGATGTGGCTGACACACTCTAAGGTGAACCCCAATGAGTCATGCCCTTGTATAATGCTTTCCTCTTGAGTGTTGACAAGACCTGTGACTTGCTTCTGACAAATAGAACATGACAAAGGTGATGGTGATGGAATGTCGCTCCTGTGATTAGGTTTTGTTGTATAAGACTCCGTTTTAGCAGACTGGAGTTAGAGCTCCTCCTGCTATTCTTGAGGAAGTGAACAGCCGTATCATTACTGCTTTGGAGAGTGCCATGTGGCAGGGAACTGTGAGTGCCTCCAGGACCTCAGGGTGCTTCTAACCAATAGCCAGCCAACAACTGGGCCATACACCTCAAAGAAATCAATTCTGCCAACAACCCAAATGAGCTTGGAAGCGGATTCTTTCTTAGTCAAGCCTCCAGAAGAGCCATGATCTTTTAATCCAGTCTTGTGTGATGGAACCTTTTGACTGAATGTATTGACCCACTCAACTGTGGGTGAGAACTCTGATTATATTATTTCCGTGGAGGTATAGCCCCACCCATTCAGGGTGAGTCTTAATTAGATCACTGGAGTCCTTTGGTTGGAGATCAGTGGTTGCCTGGGAATGGGGAGTGGGAGGAGCTGGAGTAAGGAATTACAGAGGGTCACAAGGAAAACTTTTGGTGGTGGTGGACATGTTTGTGATCTTAACTGTGGTGGAGAATGTCATGAGTGTGTGTTGGGTATGTCAAAACTCATCAAATATTTGTACTTTAAACAGATGCTGTCTATTGTAGGCCAAATATTCCTCAATAAAGCTGTTTAAATATATATATATGTTTAAGAAGGGAGTAGCCCCAAATAGCCAGGAGGGAAATGGAACACTAATTCCTTGATTGAGTCACTGCCAGGTTCTATGTAGTTAAGATATCATCTCCAATCCTTACGACAAACTGAGGAATAAGTATGGCTAGCACCATCTTCTCTTGGTTCAGAGAGGTAAAGCCACTTGCTTAAGGTCACACAGCCAGATTCAAACTGTGTTCTTTCCACTCTGCCTCACTGCCTCCCAGCAGTAGATTGTGTTGATTCATCAACTGCTGACAGTAAGATGATCAGGAAAAGCGGGTCACAAAGGGCTACCCTTTAAGACAAGGAGTGGGAAAGGGGGCTTGGACTGCTCCAAGCAGTCCAAGCCCCCTTCCCTCTGGTAGTCTGGGACAGGATGTTGGGGACACGTGTCTTGGTTGCCTACACACCAGAGACTCCAACTTCTATGCCCACCCTTAGAGAAATAGAACCATGTACTGTAGGATTTCATTTATTATAGGCTAAAGCAGTTCCTACAAAATGACAGAGGAAAGAAAGGTCATTCAGTACATAGAGTGAGAAAATTGGTTAGCCATTTGGGGAAAAAAATAGTATACATCCACCACTCCAACTTGATTAAAGAATTAAATATGTGTTATTAAATAGAAGTGAGTATTCAGCCAATTTTTGGACTAACGACAGCTTTCTAAGCTTGGAAGAGACAGAAGAATTCACAAGAAAAATGATCAACAGATTTGGCCATGAAAAATACTGAATCTTTGTACATTGAAAAATATAACCAAAAGGGAAAAAGCAATTGGTAACAGTATCTGCCTCAAATATGAGAAAGGATTAACTTCTGTATTCTGTAAAGCACTCATGCAAATCGACCAGAAAAACAAGTCCCCCAAAGGTAAATGGGCAGAGGTACTTCACAGGACAGGAAATGGAATGAGTTAACAAGCATATGGCAAAATGTTCAACCTCACTAGTGATATTTTTTAAGTGCAAATTAAAACAATTACATTAGTGAAAGTTAAAAATAAAAAATTACCAGGCTGGTACGAGTGTAGTAAAATTGCAAGGATCCTTTGAAAAGAGATTTTGTCAGTCAGTACACATGCGCTACTACTATAAAGGCATTGAGACTTTCCCATAGTGCTCCTTTTCCAAGTGTTACTTCTAACCACGCCCATGGACTAATTGCAGATGTACTTCCCAGTCCAGCCCTGATCATGCACCTGAACTCAGAGTTGTGTCTATAAGATATTTCCAGTATCATGTCTCCCTCTCAACCCCATCTCAGACTGACCCCATCATCTTCTCCACAAACACTCTCCTCTGCCTTTTGCTCATTCCCAGTGAATATACCACTGAGTCACTGAGCCAGAAACTTGGGAGTCATCTTAATTACCCCCTTGTCCTTCACTCCCACACACTCCTCATTTTCTAGTCAGATCCTGCCAATCAATACTCCCCCTACAATGTCTTTTGAATCTGTCCCCTCCTCTCCATCCCCACAGTCACAGACGTGGGACTCACCCTCCTGTTTCTTGCTTGGCTTTTCGAAATAGCTCTGACCCATCTCCTCCAAATCCCTCACACTTCCTCCAAACCATTCTACAAAAAGCTATCAGAGTTATCTTTCCAAAGTGCAGAGCTGATCCTGTCCTCCTTAAAATCTTTCAAAGGTTCCCTATTGTTTGCCTTTAGGCTAAAGTCCAAGATCCTTAACAATTTAGCAGCCCTCTGTGTTTCGAACTGATGCACCATGTTTTCTCTGATGAGGTTCTTGTAGCTTCTCCTCTCCTGTTAAAACACGAGTACCTTGAGAGCAGGAACTATATTTTAACCACCCTCAGTTCATAATACACAGTAGGCACCCAATAAGTGTTGGCTAAAGGAATGGATTTATTCTAAGGAAATCATTAAATTGAAAGAAAAAGCTATATGGAGGAAGTTGCTCACTGTAGCAATAGTCATAATAATGAAATGCAACAAACTAAATGTCCAATAATAGAGGACTTGTTAGATTAATTACGGGATATCCACTTAACGAAATATGATGTAGCTGTTAATAATTATGTAGCCTACGAAGCAACGCAGAAAGTGTTTATAATATAATAAAAGCAGCATACAGAATGGTCTGTATGCCAGGACTAAAATTATGTAAAAGTATGCGGGCACACAAACCGATCAGAATGAGAACAGGAACAGAATAAATGAATACAGATTATGTGTTCAGGGTGTTTGTGATTTTCTTAGCTTTTTCCACATTCTTTTATTGTTTTTAGAATGTCATTTGTGCCTATATACAAAACATAAAAGAGGAAAAAATATTCCAAAAAAGGTGCTTTGATTCTCTCAAGTCCTTTGACAAGTTGTGATAGAAAATCAAACCAACCCCTGACCTGAGAGGCAAGAGACCAGGCCCCCTCCCCTCTGACCCTAATGGACTGTGTGATCTCGGTTAAAAGAGATCTGCAGCTCCAACTAGCCATTTTTCTTGTGTTCTCTAGCTGCAAGTCCCATGGTTATTTCTCACTCTCAAATCAACCCCTCCATCATGTGTGTTAGCTGCACAACCATCTTCTCAGGCCCCCAGACTGGAAACCTCAGAATCAAACTTCCATTATCCCATCAACCTTTATTCTCTCTCTAATCCCCACCTCTAATTGATTGCCTCTTCTTTCCAATAATCATTTATAAAGTGCTCTTTTATGGGCTGTGCCCTGGTTTTAGACACAGAGGAATCTCTGCCCTCCTAATTAATATTATCTGGTTGAGAAGAGCAAATAAGGTTTTTCCTCTTGTGCTCCTCTGCAGACTGCCAAATTTGAGAAGTGGGGGGATAGAGATAGAGACATGTAAAACAGCACCTCGAATTAGGAGCTTGACTCCACCGGTGGGAGGAGTTCAGACACAGGCTGGTTCTCTCAGGGATCAGAGTAGGACTTGGCACAATGAGTAGGAAGTTGAGTCAATTCATTCATTCAACAAGTATTTACCAAGAGCTGGACATCGTCCCAGTCTCTGTTAGGTGGCAAAGGGTCTGCCCAGACAAATAAATGCAAGAGATGCTCACAGTTTACTGGAGGACAGACAAGTCAACTAGTTATTACAATCCAATGGTGTCACGTGTGTTCAAGTGGAGGGCTCTGGGGCAGAAAGAGCATGACACTTACCCTGCCTGAGGGGACTGGGATCTCACAGAGACTGAAAGATTTGAACTGTACTTCCAAAGAGTGGGATTAGGTGCCCCTGAAGGGGGTTGGGTTGTGCATGGCAGTTTCATCCTGGGGAATCATCAAGTTCAAAGGCAGTAGGCTTGGAAGCCTCAGCTTTCCCAGACCAGTAATAGCCTGGAGTAACTTAGCTGGGAGAGATGACATGGTGATGGGCCAGGCAAAGTTTGGACCTGCTGTAGCAGGGCAGGAAATGGGGTGGGGGTGGGGGCGGGGGACCGGACAAGGGCAATTTGGAAGCAGGGGAATAGCATGATCAGATCTAGGTTTAAGTTAGATGACTAGATGATCTCTAATGTCCCCTCTCTTCCCTGAGACTCTTTGGTTAAAGTGCTAAATAAGTTGTAGGGAAAGCGAGGGACAGGGTGCCAAGGTTCAAGCAGGGACTCATCCCTCCCAGCCTCTATTCCCCACCCCCCTGGATAGTCTGCAGAGGATCAGGAGAGAAAAAAAGTTTTTGGATCTTCACAACTCGCGGTATCGGCAGGCTAGCTGGCTCGAGGAAACCCAAAAGATGGAAAAGACAAAATACGTTTAAGAAAAAAGTTAAAAATTCATTAAAATATATTCTATTGATTATACAATCACGTGTATATGGGACTTGCAGTAGCCTTTCTTTGCACTCTTCTTGAAGGCAGGGGGAACTCGTCTAGTTCATCTTTGTATTTCCAGCCCCTAGCACAGAACCAGGTACATGAGAGGCGCTCAGCAAGTATCTATTGACCGGAAGCAGTGAAAAGGGAGGGAAGGAGGGAGGGAGGAAACTACGCTTAGGGGACCACCCTCTTTCAGCGGCATATCCTCATCTCGGGACCTCTGACCTCCCAACAGTAGGTGGCAGGATAGAGTCTCGGCGCTCCGGAAAAATTCTGCGGTGGGCGGAGCATTTGAGACCCAGGCGCGCGCAGCCGCAGACCCTATTTTCTTGGCGCCCCGGAAAAAAGTGATACTTTTTCCGTGCCTAACGCAACCATGGTAAGGCCTGTACTTTGCGAGCTCTTGGGACGCATCAGCCCCCATCCTCCGTGGGCCGGGGTCGCTCAGGGCCCAGAACTTTTGCGGAGGATGGCGGAGTAGAGGCGAAGGGAACTCGGCCCCCGGAGGTGACCCGAGCGCCCTCTGCGGCGAGAACGACCGCCGGCCTTGGGTGGGGGTTGGGGGAAAGGCTGACGCCGCTAACGGGCAGGCCTCGGTTTCTGGCCCCGACCACGCGGCCTGCGAGCCCGGGACAGGCGACCCTTCTCACAGGCCGGAGACCAGTGTGGGCCCGAAGGGCAGACGTTGGGCCCGGGGTGGGCGCTGGGTACGCCTGACGGAGAAGGATTTTCTAAGTCATGTCTTTTTGGCAAGGCCTGACATATTGTGTGGCCGGTAAGCTTCTGCACCACATTAAAGAGGCTTCCTTCCACTTTTTGAACTGAAAATTGGTTTCATTGTGCCAAGGAGCCGCTCTTGACACGTGGTTATGCTGAGGTCAGATTAATCTCAAGCCATACGTGTCTGAATCAGATGGTATATCCTGAAAATTTAACTGAGCGATTTATTAACATATACGTGCATAGATGAGGTTCTGGTCCATTTCTCTTGCTCTCCAGCTGTGTGCCGCGCGGGTCCATCTGGTGGTAACGTCCCCGGCATGGTGTCCTAGAAAAGGAACAGAACCTCTGGAAGCAGATGCAGCTAGGTTCAAATCCCAGCCCCGCTCTTGAGCAGTAACTTGAAAAATAAATAGTACGTAGTTTGGAAAGACAGCATAAAATGAGTTTGCAATTTAAGGAGCCCTGTGTTATTTGTTAGATATCTTTGCTTTTTACCAGAGCCAGTCCACATTTTGCCAAAGAGGAGACTGAGGCTCAGTCATTTCAAAAAGTTCCACGCTGGGCTTTGAAGCTATTCTCAGAAAACTTAAAATCATTTAACAGCATTGTAACCTAAATCTTTCCTTCAGGCTCGTGGTTCAAAGAAGCATTTGAAGCGTGTAGCAGCTCCAAAGCATTGGATGCTGGACAAACTGACTGGTGTGTTTGTAAGTATGGTTATTTCTTTGACTCTTAAGGAACACATTTTATGTTGTATAAGCTCCTTTATGTCAGACATCCCTGATTTCTGCTTCCATAAATGTTTATTGAACACCTATTAGAAATGTTTCCCACAAGTCATTTGGGGGTTAGGGGGAAAATATTGTTCTTGGCTTCATTCATTTCTTGAAGATCCTGTGCTATCTAGCTGTACCCCAGCTCACTCTAATGTTTTTGTGCCTCATTCCACACAACATCTGATATACTTAAATGCACTCAGGATTCGTAATGTTAATTTTTGGTGGGCCTGGTCCTCTGAAAAGAAAAATGTTGTAAAGGCTTATGGTCTGGAATAGTTTTGAAAGATGTAAACACCTTATTTAAGTTCCCACAGTGGGATGTGACAGACAATCTGGTGTTGGTTTAATGGATCCCAAGACTTGGGAGGTCACTTTGCTTGAGTGAATCTCAACAGTAGTTAAAAATGTTTTGTTTTGTTTTGTTTTTAAATGCTTTTGTTTTACAGGCTCCTCATCCATCCACTGGTCCCCATAAACTGAGAGAATGTCTCCCTCTCATCATCTTCTTAAGGAACAGACTTAAGTATGCCCTGACAGGAGAAGAAGTAAAGAAAATCTGTATGCAGCGGTTCATAAAGATTGATGGCAAGGTCCGAACTGATATAACTTATCCTGCTGGTTTTATGGGTAAGTGGTTAGTAGTAGGCACTTGATGGCTGCTTTTATTTTTTTGTATTTCTCTTCAAAATGATGATTGTATTGAATACTAATGTGCTTTTTTGGTTTCTGGTGACTGAGTGTAGGAATTTGGAGAACTACCAGAGAAGCCTACACAAGTGGAGTGTGGGGAGAAGTTTGGGTTATGTTCTTCCCTGCAGTTAGATTTGAGGGAGTAGGGATTTCGGTTTACCCTCTGAAAGTTTTTAGTTCTTTGAAACTGATCATTTAGCAAACAAGCTGGGTTTTTTCTTAGATGAAATAGCACGGGGTTATAAGTACTTGGACACTTATTACAGGAAGCCAATGTGATAAATGTTACCTTGGTCATAATTCTAACCTTGGTGGGTAACTTGGAAACACAAACTTTTATTTTTATGTTCTAGGCAGTTTCAGAAATAAAGCATGACCTAAGTACTGAAAGTCTGCAGATAATCATAAATTTGCTTTTCAAAACTGAATTTCAGTTCACTTTAAATTTTAAATGGATTCCTAAAAATGGTTTTGAAATAGGTTAGCTACCCATCATCCATCTTAAGAATCCTGAAGTGTGGTTGCTTAGCACGAGGTGGCGAGAGATCACTATGGTAATCTTAGTTACTGTTTGAAATCAGATGTCATCAGCATTGACAAGACTGGAGAGAATTTCCGTCTGGTTTATGATACCAAGGGTCGCTTTGCTGTTCATCGTATTACACCTGAGGAAGCCAAGGTGAGTGCAAGCAGTCTGGTCTTGACTCAGTGTAATTACTTGGTTCTAAGTTATAACCTGAGTTAAATACATGGGTTGATCCTTGTAGGTGGAGCCAGGTATAGGTGTGCCCTTTTCACATGGTGGGGAAACATACTGGAGGTGTTTACTGCTGAGCCACAACTAGAAGCACATTTTTTGATGGCTCTGGTACTTCTGGTGGTTTGGGCCATATAAATGGGGCTGAGGACCTGGTGTTTTCTAATTTTTTTTTGTATTTAATTAGAGCAGTTACAGGTCGTTTTCTAGCTTTTAAAAAAATGGATAACCATTTTCTGCTTATACCATTTTGTGGTCATTGTAGACATTCGTAAAAATAATTGCTGAGGTTTCTGGAGAGGCGGGGCAAGATGGCAGACTGGTGAGCTGTATGTTTTAGTTACTCCTCCAGGAAAGTAGGTAGAAAGCCAGGAACTGCGTGGACTGGACACCACAGAGCAATCTGACTTTGGGCATACTTCATACAACACTCATGAAAACGTGGAACTGCTGAGATCAGCGAAATCTGTAAGTTTTTGCGGCCAGGGGACCCGCGCCCCTCCCTGCCAGGCTCAGTCCCGTGGGAGGAGGGGCTGTCAGCTCCGGGAAGGAGAAGGGAGAACTGCAGTGGCAGCACTTATCGGAAACTCATTCTACTGATCCAAAATCCAACCATAGATAGACTGAGACCAGACACCAGAGAATCTGAGAGCAGCCAGCCCAGCAGAGAGGAGACAGGCATAGAAAAAAAACAACACGAAAAACTCCAAAATAAAAGCGGAGGATTTTTGGAGTTCTGGTGAACATAGAAGGGGGAAGAGCCCTGAGGCGCATATGCAAATCCCGAAGAAAAGCTGATCTCTCCGCCCTGTGGACCTTTCCTTAATGGCCCTGGTTGCTTTGTCTTTTAGCATTTCAATAACCCATTAGATCTCTGAGGAGGGCCCGTTTTTTTTTACTTTTTCTTTTTTTTTTTAATCCTTTTTTCTTTTTCTAAAACAATTACTCTACGAAGCCAATACAGAAAGCTTCAAAGACTTACTATTTGGGCAGGTCAAGTCAAGAGCAGAACTAAGAGAGCTCTGAGACAAAACGCAATAATCCAGTGGCTGAGAAAATTCACTTAACACCACAACTTCCCAAGAAAAGGGGGGTGTCCGATCACAGCCATCATCCTGGTGGACAGGAAACACTCCTGCCCATAGCCAGCCCCATAGCCCAGAGCTGCCCCAGACAACCCAGTGTGACGGAAGTGCTTCAAATAACAGGCACACACCACAAAACTGGGCGTGGACATTAGCCTTCCCTGCAACCTCAGCTGAGTGTCCCAGAGTTGGGAAGGTAGAGCAGTGTGAATTAACAAAGCCCCATTCAGCCATCATTTCAGCAGACTGGGAGCCTCCCTACACAGCCCAGCAGCCCAGAACTGCCCTGGGGGGACGGCACTCACCTGTGACATAGCACAGTCATCCCTCAACAGAGGACCCGGGGCGCACAGCCTGGAAGAGGGGCCCACTTGCAAGTCTCTGGAGCCATACGCCAATACCAAGGACTTGTGGGTCAGTGGCAGAGACAAACAGTGGCAGGACTGAACTGAAGGATAAGACTATTGCAGCAGCTTTAAAACTCTAGGATCACCAGGGAGATTTGATTGTTAGAGCCACCCCCCCTCCCTGACTGCCCAGAAACACGCCCCATATACAGGGCAGGCAACGCCAACTACACACGCAAGCTTGGTACACCAATTGGACCCCACAAGACCCACTCCCCCACTCACCAAAAAGGCTAAGCAGGGGAGAACTGGCTTGTGGAGAACAGGTGGCTCGTGGACGCCACCTGCTGGTTAGTTAGAGAAAGTGTACTCCACGAAGCTGTAGATCTGATAAATTAGAGATAAGGACTTCAATTGGTCTACAAATCCTAAAAGAACCCTATCAAGTTCAGCAAATGCCACGAGGCCAAAAACAACAGAAAATTATAAAGCATATGAAAAAACCAGACGATATGGATAACCCAAGCCCAAGCACCCAAATCAAAAGACCAGAAGAGACACAGCACCTAGAGCAGCTACTCAAAGAACTAAAGATGAACAATGAGACCATAGTACGGGATATGAAGGAAATCAATAAGACCCTAGAAGAGCATAAAGAAGACATTGCAAGACTAAATAAAAAAATGGATGATCTTATGGAAATTAAAGAAACTGTTGACCAAATTAAAAAGATTCTGGACACTCATAGTACAAGACTAGAGGAAATTGAACAACGAATCAGTGACCTCGAAGATGACAGAAGGGAAAATGAAAGCATAAAAGAAACAATGGGGAAAAAAATTGAAAAAATCGAAATGGACCTCAGGGATATGATAGATAATATGAAACGTCCAAATATAAGACTCATTGGTGTCCCAGAAGGGGAAGAAAAGGGTAAAGGTCTAGGAAGAGTATTCAAAGAAATTGTTGGGGAAAACTTCCCAAATCTTCTAAACAACATAAATACACAAATCATAAATGCTCAGCGAACTCCAAATAGAATAAATCCAAATAAACCCACTCCGAGACATATACTGATCACACTATCAAACACAGAAGAGAAGGAGCAAGTTCTGAAAGCAGCAAGAGAAAAGCAATTCACCACAAACAAAGGAAACAGCATAAGACTAAGTAGTGACTACTCAGCAGCCACCATGGAGGCGAGAAGGCAGTGGCACGATATATTTAAAATTCTGAGTGAGAAAAATTTCCAGCCAAGAATACTTTATCCAGCAAAGCTCTCCTTCAGATTTGAGGGAGAGCTGAAATTTTTCACAGACAAACAAATGCTGAGAGAATTTGCTAACAAGAGACCTGCCCTACAGGAGATACTAAAGGGAGCCCTACACACAGAGAAACAAAGATAGGACAGAGAGACCTGGAGAAAGGTTCAGTACTAAAGAGATTCGGTATGGGTACAATAAAGGATATTAATAGACAGGGGAAAAATATGACAAACATAAACCAAAGGATAAGATGGCTGATTCAAGAAATGCCTTCACGGTTATAACGTTGAATGTAAATGGATTAAACTCCCCAATTAAAAGATATAGATTTGCAGAATGGATCAAAAAAAATGAACCATCAATATGTTGCATACAAGAGACTCATCTTAGACACAGGGACACAAAGAAACTGAAAGTGAAAGGATGGAAACAAATATTTCATGCAAGCTACAGCCAAAAGAAAGCAGGTGTAGCAATATTAATCTCAGATAAAATAGACTTCAAATGCAGGGATGTTTTGAGAGACAAAGAAGGCCACTACGTACTAATAAAAGGGGCAATTCAGCAAGAAGAAATAACAATCGTAAATGTCTATGCACCCAACCAAGGTGCCACAAAATACATGAGAGAAACACTGGCAAAACTAAAGGAAGCAATTGATGTTTCCACAATAATTGTGGGAGACTTCAACACATCGCTCTCTCCTATAGATAGATCAACCAGACAGAAGACCAATAAGGAAATTGAAAACCTAAACAATCTGATAAATGAATTAGATTTAACAGACATATACAGGACATTACATCCCAAATCACCAGGATACACATACTTTTCTAGTGCTCATGGAACTTTCTCCAGAATAGATCATATGCTGGGACATAAAACAAGCCTCAATAAATTTAAAAAGATTGAAATTATTCAAAGCACATTCTCTGACCACAATGGAATACAATTAGAAGTCAATAACCATCAGAGACTTAGAAAATTCACAAATACCTGGAGGTTAAACAACACACTCCTAAACAATCAGTGGGTTAAAGAAGAAATAGCAAGATAAATTGCTAAATATATAGAGACGAATGAAAATGAGAACACAACATACCAAAACCTATGGGATGCAGCAAAAGCAGTGCTAAGGGGGAAATTTATAGCACTAAACGCATATATTAAAAAGGAAGAAAGAGCCAAAATCAAAGAACTAATGGATCAACTGAAGAAGCTAGAAAATGAACAGCAAACCAATCCTAAACCAAATACAAGAAAAGAAATAACAAGGATTAAAGCAGAAATAAATGACATAGAGAACAAAAAAAGAATAGAGAGGATAAATATCACCAAAAGTTGGTTCTTTGAGAAGATCAACAAGATTGACAAGCCCCTAGCTAGACTGACAAAATCAAAAAGAGAGAAGACCCATATAAACAAAATAATGAATGAAAAAGGTGACATAACTGCAGATCCTGAAGAAATTAAAAAAATTATAAGAGGATACTATGAACAACTGTATGGCAACAAACTGGATAATGTAGAGGAAATGGACAATTTCCTGGAAACATATGAACAACCTAGACTGACCAGAGAAGAAATAGAAGACCTCAACCAACCCATCACAAGTAAACAGATCCAATCAGTCATCAAAAATCTTCCCACAAATAAATGCCCAGGGCCAGATGGCTTCACAGGGGAATTCTACCAAACTTTCCAGAAAGAACTGACACCAGTCTTACTCAAACTCTTTCAAAACATTGAAGAAAATGGAACACTACCTAACTCATTTTATGAAGCTAACATCAATCTAATACCAAAACCAGGCAAAGATGTTACAAAAAAGGAAAACTACCGGCCAATCTCCCTAATGAATATAGATGCAAAAATCCTCAACAAAATACTTGCAAATCGAATCCAAAGACACATTAAAAAAATCATACACCATGACCAAGTGGGGTTTATTCCAGGCATGCAAGGATGGTTCAACATAAGAAAATCAATCAATGTATTACAACACATTAACAAGTCAAAAGGGAAAAATCAATTGATCATCTCAATAGATGCTGAAAAAGCATTTGACAAAATCCAACATCCCTTTTTGATAAAAACTCTTCAAAAGGTAGGAATTGAAGGAAACTTCCTCAACATGATAAAGAGCATATATGAAAAACCCACAGCCAGCATAGTACTCAATGGTGAGAGACTGAAAGCCTTCCCTCTAAGATCAGGAACAAGACAAGGATGCCCGCTGTCACCACTGTTATTCAACATTGTGCTGGAAGTGCTAGCCAGGGCAATCCGGCAAGACAAAGAAATAAAAGGCATCCAAATTGGAAAAGAAGAAGTAAAACTGTCATTGTTTGCAGATGATATGATCTTATATCTAGAAAACCCTGAGAAATCGACGATACAGCTACTAGAGCTAATCAAGAAATTTAGCAAAGTAGCGGGATACAAGGTTAATGCACATAAGTCAGTAATGTTTCTATATGCTAGAAATGAACAAACCGAAGAAACACTCAAGAAAAAGATACCATTTTCAATAGCAACTAAAAAAATCAAGTATCTAGGAATAAACTTAACCAAAGATGTAAAAGACCTATACAAAGAAAACTACATAACTCTACTAAAAGAAATAGAAGTGGTCCTTAAAAGATGGAAAAATATTCCATGTTCATGGATAGGAAGACTAAATGTCATTAAGATGTCAATTCTACCCAAACTCATCTACAGATTCAATGCAATCCCAATCAAAATTCCAACAACCTACTTTGCAGACTTGGAAAAGCTAGTTATCAAATTTATTTGGAAAGGGAAGATGCCTCGAATTGCTAAAGACACTCTAAAAAAGAAAAACCAAGTGGGAGGACTTACACTCCCTGACTTTGAAGCTTATTATGAAGCCACAGTTGCCAAAACAGCATGGTACTGGCACAAAGATAGACATATAGATCAATGGAATCGAATTGAGAATTCGGAGATAGATCCTCAGATCTATGGCCGACTGATCTTTGATAAGGCCCCCAAAGTCACTGAACTGAGTCATAATGGTCTTTTCAACAAATGGGGCTGGGAGAGTTGGATATCCATATCCAAAAGAATGAAAGAGGACCCCTACCTCACCCCCTACACAAAAATTAACTCAAAATGGACCAAAGATCTCAATATAAAAGAAAGTACCATAAAACTCCTAGAAGATAATGTAGGAAAACATCTTCAAGACCTTGTATTAGGCGGCCACTTCCTAGACTTTACACCCAAAGCACAAGCAACAAAAGAGAAAATAGATAAATGGGAACTCCTCAAGCTTAGAAGTTTCTGCACCTCAAAGGAATTTCTCAAAAAGGTAAAGAGGCAGCCAACTCAATGGGAAAAAATTTTTGGAAACCATGTATCTGACAAAAGACTGATATCTTGCATATATAAAGAAATCCTACAACTCAATGACAGTAGTACAGTCGGCCCAATTATAAAATGGGCAAAAGATATGAAAAGACAGTTCTCTGAAGAGGAAATACAAATGGCCAAGAAACACATGAAAAAATGTTCAGCTTCACTAGCTATTAGAGAGATGCAAATTAAGACCACAATGAGATACCATCTAACACCGATTAGAATGGCTGCCATTAAACAAACAGGAAACTACAAATGCTGGAGGGGATGTGGAGAAATTGGAACTCTTATTCACTGTTGGTGGGACTGTATAATGGTTCAGCCACTCTGGAAGTCAGTCTGGCAGTTCCTTAGAAAACTAGATATAGAGTTACCATTTGATCCAGCGATTGCACTTCTCGGTATATACCCGGAAGATCGGAAAGCAGTGACACGAACAGATATCTGCACGCCAATGTTCATAGCAGCATTATTCACAATTGCCAAAAGATGGAAACAACCCAAATGTCCTTCAACAGATGAGTGGATAAATAAAATGTGGTATATACACACGATGGAATACTACACGTCAGTAAGAAGGAACGATCTCGTGAAACATATGACAACATGGATGAACCTTGAAGACATAATGCTGAGTGAAATAAGCCAGGCACAAAAAGAGAAATATTATATGCTACCACTAATGTGAACTTTGAAAAATGTAAAACAAATGGCTTATAATGTAGAATGTAGGGGAACTAGCAATAGAGAGCAATTAAGGAAGGGGGAACAATAATCCAAGAAGAACAGATAAGCTATTTAACGTTCTGAGGATGCCCAGGAATGACTATGGTCTGTTAATTTCTGATGGATATAGTAGGAGCAAGTTCACAGAAATGTTGCTATATTAGGTAACTTTCTTGGGGTAAAGTAGGAACATGTTGGAAGTTAAGCAGTTATCTTAGGTTAGTTGTCTTTTTCTTACTCCCTTGTTATGGTCTCTTTGAAATGTTCTTTTATTGTATGTTTGTTTTCTTTTTAGCTTTTTTTTTCATACAGTTGATTTAAAAAAGAAGGGAAAGTTAAAAAAAAAAAAAGGGAAAAAAAAAAAAGATGTAGTGCCCCCTTGAGGAGCCTGTGGAGAATGCAGGGGTATTCGCCTACCCCACCTCCATGGTTGCTAACATGACCACAGACATAGGGGACTGGTGGTTTGATGGGTTGAGCCCTCTATACCACAGGTTTTACCCTTGGGAAGACGGTTGCTGCAAAGGAGAGGCTAGGCCTCCCTATGGTTGTGCCTAAGAGCCTCCTCCCGAATGCCTCTTTGTTGCTCAGATGTGGCCCTGTCTCTCTAGCTAAGCCAACTTGAAAGGTGAAATCACTGCCCTCCCCCCTACGTGGGATCAGACACCCAGGGGAGTGAATCTCCCTGGCAACGTGGAATATGACTTCCGGGGAGGAATGTAGACCTGGCATCGTGGGACGGAGACCATCTTCTTGACCAAAAGGGGGAGGTGAAAGGAAATGAAATAAGCTTCAGTGGCAGAGAGAATCCAAAAGGAGCCGAGAGGTCACTCTGGTGGGCACTCTTACGCACACTTTAGACAACCCTTTTTAGGTTCTAAAGAATTGGGGTAGCTGGTGGTGGATACCTGAAACTATCAAACTACAACCCAGAACCCATGAATCTTGAAGACAGTTGTATAAAAATGTAGCTTATGAGGGGTGACAAGGGGATCAGGAAAGCCATAAGGACCACACTCCACTTTGTCTAGTTTATGGATGGATGAGTAGAAAAGTAGGGGAAGGAAACAAACAGACAAAGGTACCCAGTGTTCTTTTTTACTTCAATTGCTCTTTTTCACTCCAATTATTATTCTTGTTATTCTTGTCTGGATGCTAATGAAGGTGTCAGGGATTGATTTGGGTGATGAATGTACAACTATGTAATGGTACTGTGAACAATCGAAAGTACGATTTGTTTTGTATGACTGCGTGGTATATGAATATATCTCAATGAAATGAAGATTAAAAAAAAAAAAAAAAAAAAGACATAATGCTGAGCAAAATAAGCCAGGCACAAAAAGAGAGATATTGTATGTTACCACTAATGTGAATTCTGTGAAAAATGTACAATGTTTTATAGTGTATAATGTAGGGGACATAGAGATACCAATTAGTGGAGGGGGAATGATAATCTAATAAGAACAGATAAACTATGGAGGGTAATCTCAATGTTATGGGAATGCTCAGGAATGATTATGATTTCTAAACTTTCTTGGATATAGTAAGATCATGTTGGAAGCAATAGAGTTATTTTAGGTTTTTTTTTTATCTTATTCCTTTGTTTTCTTAGGGATTGTTAATTTTCTTGGGGTATGGTAGGAACATGTTGGAAGCAATGTAGTTATTTTAGATTATTTGTTTTTCTTACTCCTCTGTTTGGACATGGTTTATTAATTTTCTTGGGGTATGGTAGGAACATATTGGAAGCAAAATAGTTATTTTAGGTTATTTGTTTTCCTTAATCCATTGCTTTGTTTGAAATGTTGTGGGGTTTTTTTGGTTGTTGTTTGCCTGTTTGTTTTTAATTTTTTGATAAACAAAGTTAAAAAATTGAAAAAAAATCAGTAGAAAAATGGGAGTAAAAACTAAATGACAAATAGGGTGGGATGGGGGGATGGTTTGGGTATTCTCTTTTCACTTTTATTTTTTATTCTTATTCTGATTCTTTCTGATGTAAGGAAAATGTTCAGAAATAGATTGTGGTGATGAACACATAACTATATGATCGTGCTGTGAACAGTTGATTGTATACCATGGATGACTGTGTGGTTTGTGAATATATTTCAATAAAACTGAAGTTAAAAAAAAAATAAATAATTGCTAATAGCTGGGTAGCAGTCCATTGCTGGAGCTTTAAGTTAACTTGCTGAACAGATTGTTTGCTTCCTCTTTTATGGCAGAAATGAATTCCAGTTGAACAGTGGCTTCCTGGCTGTGTTTTTAGAGGCTAGGGGAATGATTTCAAGGAATGTTTATGGATACCTGAAGTGTGGGTTCTTTAAGGAAAAAAAGACCTGAAATGCAATGTAGTCCAATCCTCTTAGCTTTTTGCCATGTTTCCATTTGTGGATCTACCTTTACTTTGGGGAAGAGAAGCTGATGGTGTAGAGGACTGATAATCCCTGAGGCACTCAGTTTGAGATAATTCAAAGATTATAATCTTTGATTATTAAATCCAGTTTGTTGTGATGGTTTTACACAGAAGTTTAAGGCTTGAATTATTGGCTGTAAATGAAGGTTAATTCAATTGTGTGGTTCATCTCCTAACTTCATTGTGCTGCCTTATCAGAAGGCTGGAGAGCATGTCCAATGGCATCGTGGTGATTTGATTTACTTTATGGATATCAGTGGAAATCCAAAATTGAAAATGATTTCTGAAATATGTGATTGAATGACCTGGTAATACAATTGCTATTTGTGAGACAAAGTTCAAGCATGATGTAGAGGGAGCCATTAAGAGGCACTCATTAGGAGAGATGAGGGTGAGGAGGAGAGAAGAATTTCAAGGGCAGGAAAACTTAACAGCCTGGGAAAAGGGGTGGGGTTTGTATTGGAGAAAGAGGATAGTGGTAGTGGCCAGTTCAGCAGCCTGGGAATTTTTTTTTTAGCATGTCTTTGTTAGGTGAATTTTGGGGCCCTTCAGTGCCTTGGACTTTAACTAATACAGGGGGATGTAATGTGCAAGATAAATTTATGGAGGGTGGGAATAAAGAGTCAGGGACACAGTCTGCTCCAGTTCAGCAAATCTAGAGTTCCTGTATAGGGTTGTTGCCTTTAGCTACTAATTGCATTTTCAAGACAGTTCCTTGTGACTTTGAATCAATTTTATTCACTCAGGAGCACAGCATATGTGAGCTAGACTAAAAATGCCTTGTGTGTTTCTAGTACAAGTTGTGCAAAGTGAGGAAGATCTTTGTAGGCACAAAAGGAATCCCTCATCTGGTGACCCATGATGCCCATACCATCCGCTACCCTGATCCCCTCATCAAGGTGAATGACACCATTCAAATTGATTTGGAGACGGGCAAGATTACCGATTTCATAAAGTTCGATACTGGTAAGCAGCCTCTGTTACTTTGCCTCTTTGTACTGCCTTTTATGCACAGCCATAATAGCTTTCCTTTTTCTAAACTAAATTTAGTTAAACATTGTTAATTACACAGGGCCTGGGTATGGGTATTTTTTTTTTTAAAGTTGTCAACTAAAGCTAGGTGTCTTTGTGTAGTAAGGGGTTGGGAGTGGGGAACAGCTTAGACCTGTCTCTGAGCTGTTTGTTGTTCATTTCATTGGGTTATGAGTTTGCATGAGGCCTTGCTTGGAGATTATTTTCCTTCCTTCCTGACTAGGTAATCTGTGTATGGTGACTGGAGGTGCTAATCTGGGAAGAATTGGTGTGATCACCAACAGAGAGAGACATCCTGGCTCTTTTGATGTGGTTCATGTGAAAGATGCCAATGGCAACAGCTTTGCCACCCGGTTTTCCAACATTTTTGTTATTGGCAAAGTAAGTCTGGGTTTCCCTTCGTTAGCTCAATTTATCCTTGGGGTTGCAGCACCTGGGCTGTTGGCTCAATCTGCCAAAGTGAGTACAGAACCTCTCTGGTGGGGCTCACACAGAACTGGATTGTATCAAACATGTACTTTTCACTACCACAGTATCAACAGGGGACCTGATCACCTTGGTAGAAAGTACCAATGGTGGGATAAATGTACTTTATAGTATTATTAAATTATTTGTGGCTGTGTTTTCTTGGCAATTAGTATTCACTCTTGGGCACTACTTAATTTTGACTAGCTCCAGTAAATATTGTATTCTCATAAAATAGCTGTTGCTGGATGCTTTCACAAGCAGATTCAAGTTCTGTTACAGGAGATGGCAAATGTTAGCACATGCCAAGCTGCTGAGTCGGTGTAGCAGATTTTGATTCTCCTTGTTTTTCCTCCAGGGCAACAAGCCATGGATTTCTCTTCCCCGAGGAAAAGGTATCCACCTCACAATTGCTGAAGAGAGAGACAAGAGACTGGCTGCCAAACAGAGCAGTGGGTGAAATGATCTTTAGGTGAAATGGATGGAGAACTCTTTGTGGTTAATAATAAAGCATGATTAATTGCCTTCTGGGTGATTATTAACAGTTTTGTGGTATTTTACTTTATAATGTGACAAGCAGGTTGCATTCTCATGTGATCTGGATTGTCCCATGTTTCTAATAGACTGGGCAGGGCTAGTGGTGGGAAATAGAACAAACCAGACCTGGGAAAACTGGTTATATGAACTTGCAGATAAAGCCTTGCCCTGGGGGATTAGCACCATGAATCAGGCAAGCCTGTGGTAGGGCTGTCAAACAAGGACCATAGGTGGGGCAGCAGACCTGGACTTGGGGATAGGACCAGAATCGTGGGAGTTAGGTCACACAGAACATAGTAGGACAGGGATTAGAATGCAGAGGGCTCTTTATTGCAGTAGTACCCTTAACTACCTGTGCTTAACTAAGGACACAAGACTGAGCAGCAAGTAACCAAGGAGTCAAGAGGGCCTAGAGTGGTGAGCCCCTTCGGCTTTGCCAAGAACTCATTGGCCTGGTGGAATCCCTCCCCACTGATAGTCCTCTTGGTCTTTTCATCAGTACCCTCATTTTCTGGTCTTCACTGGGACCTGCCTGGCTTGCCAAATGCAGGGTAAAAATCTCCAGCTGCAGATGAGGGTCACTAAATTGTGTTGCAAAGCAGTGAACTTCCTCAGACTTGGTCCTCTAGCATTCTCTGAGGTGTGCCTGCCGCGTGGGTCTTGTTCCTTGTTCCAAGCCCTCCACGTTCTCCAATTACCCTGCCTTCTCAATGTGTTCTTTTTCTGTATCTTCTAAAGGGTGACTTCTTTGCCTATAGGGGGTTTCTCAGCCTCAACACTTAGCATTTTGAGCCAGATAATTTGATGAACTGGCTTGTATGATCCCTGGGTTCTACCAGCTGGCTGCACACACACCACCACCCCCCACCCAACCCTGGCCCCAGTTGTGATAACTCAAAATGATGCCAGACCACCAAAGGGCTCTGGGGAACAAAATCACCCTGAATTAACCACTACCCATAACTTGCTGTATCTCACATCACCTTCATTTGACGCCTTGCTGCAGACCACTAAATCATCTCACCACAGGTTTACGGGAGGTGTTCTGCACATACTTCTCCAGTTGAGGCATGAAAAATATGTAAACAGTAATCTTTTTGTCCCCCACTTAGCACATTTATATTTCCTGCATATTTAACTGAGGTCTTAAATTATGATCATCCTAGTGTCCAGGCCTGTGTTCCGGCAAAGGATGAGAGACCTGCTTGAAGAGCTGTGGCTTGGGGCAGTGTCCACCTCTGGATGGGTCCTGGGCTTGGAGTCAAGGGCCACGGAGAATTTGGTCTTGTCAAGAACAGTGAAGACCAAGCTAACCTGAAGAAAGGGCATTCCTAAGGGTCTCTGTAGCCCAGGTTTGGCCCCACAGGGCTTCTCTGCCTTACCCGTTGCTGACTAACCCACAACTGGCTGGGGCCTAGGGATCTTTGCTTAAGCAGGAGAAATTTCAGCAGGAACTGGGTCCAGCTAAATCCAGGGATGGGAGAGGGGTGCTAATGTGGGCTTGCCAGACATACCCATACTTAGTTCCAGGGAAGCAGATCTGATGAAGGGACAGGACACAGGCAGGCCTCTGGCCTGTGACCTGGGCACAGGGGCCCTGAATGCTGGTGAATTCTCTTGCTACTACCCTGCTCACCACACTGCTGAACTTTCCTTTCTAGGTTTGCCCTGAGTCTCAGTTCAGCAGAAGATGAAACTATCTGAGTTTTAGCTAAGGAACCAAAGCAAATATGGAAAATCAGAAACCTCAAAGTTGGTTTTTTCCACAAATGCAGTGGTTTCCTAGATGCTAGTTGGCCAGCCATCTTGGCCAGCTGAGGGAGTAGGTGTGTTTGGCTGCAGTCTCCTCTCATCACCAGAAGAATTCTTTTTAACATTTTAAATCTGTTTTTTTGTTATTGTTAAACTAGCACAGGAATTTTTTTTTTATTAGCAACTAGTCCCAAGGTGGGGAAGATGTCCATCCCAACACCAGGTTGCAGTAGTGGGCTTAGCAAACGGGGCCTATATCATCAGAATGAGCTACAAGTTTCCAAATAAAACGGCTTTTGTCTTGTAGGGCTTTTTAAGGCTTCCCGTTTGATTTATAAGATCACCTTCACAGATCATCTCAGCAGGGAGGCAGAAATAGCCTTGAGATGAAACAGACTGAAGCAAGTAGAACTTTATTGGGTCTGGCTTCCCTTGTGCCTCTGTGCCGGTTTGAATGTATTGTGTCCCCCAAATGCCATTATCTTTGTGGTCTTCTGGGACAAACGTTTTGGTGCTGGTTAGATTTGCTTGGAATGTGCCCCACCCAGCTGTGGGTGGTGACTTTGGTGGGATACTCCTATGGAGGTGTGACCCCACCCATTCAGGGTGGGCCTTGATCAGTGGAGCCATATAAAACATGCTGACTCAAAGAGACTGAACGGAGTGCAGCTATGAGTGACGTTTTTAAGAGGAGTAAGCTTGCTAGAGAGGAATGTCCTGGGAGAAAGCCATTTTGAAACCAGAACTTTGGAGCAGACACCAGCCATGTGCCTTCCCAGCTAAGAGAGGTTTTCCGGACGCCATTGGCCATCTCCAGTGAAGGTACCCGATTACTGATGTGTTACCTTGGACGTTTTGTGGCCTTAAGACTGTAACTGTGTAGTGAAATAAACCCCCTTTTTATAAAAGCCAGTCCATCTCTGGTGTTTTGCATTCTGCAGCATTAGCAAACTAAAACACCATCTGATGGAGGATTTCTGGAAAGCTATTACCAGAGCATGACAGACTTTGGAGAAAGCAAGCCCTGCCATTGCCTCAATGTTGTACTTCTAGCCTTCAAAACTGTAAGCCAGTAAATATTTGTTTTTTTAAGCCAGCCTGTTGTTGGAATTTGTCATAGCAGCCCTGACAAACTAAGACATTAGTATAGCCACCCCAGTTCTCTTTTCGTTACTATTTGTACAGAATATTTTCTTTCCATTCCTTCACTTTCAAGATGTTTGTATCTCTGTGTCTTAGCTGAGTCTTCTTTAGACAGCATATAGTTAGATCATGCTTTTTTAAAAAAAATCAATTTTGCCTATTAAACCATTTTCATTCAAAGTAATTACTGATAAGACAGGGCTTACTTCAGCCATTCTGCCCTTTTTGGGGTAACTTTTCTATCTTTTTGTATCTGTCATTGCCTCCATTGTTGCCGCCTTCTGTGTAAAGTTGATCATTTTCAAGTGAAACATTTGATTACCTTTTCATTTCCTTTTCTGTATATTTTTTGAGTATTTTCCTTTTGGTTAACGTAGGGTTAACATTAGCATCCTAAATCTCTCACAGTCTAGTTTGAATTGAAACCGACTTAACTTCAATAGCATATACAATCTTCTCTTCCTGTACCATCCCTCTCTTTATGTCATTCTTAGTACAAGTTACATCTTTATATTTTACCTGCCCAATAACATAGAATTATGATTATTTTATGCATTTGTATTTTATATCATGCAAGAAATAAAAATATAGTTACAAACCAAGAATACAATAATAATGGCATTTTTTAATCTTCATTTTATTGAGATATATTCACATACCACGCAGTCATACAAAACAAATCGCACTTTCGATTGTTCACAGTACCATTACATAGCTGTACATTCATCACCTAAATCAATCCCTGACACCTTCATTAGCACACACACAAAAATAACAAGAATAATAATTAAAGTGAAAAAGAGCAATTGAAGTAGAAAAGAACACTGGGTACCTTTGTCTGTTTGTTTCCTTCCCCCATTTTTCTACTCATCCATCCATAAACTAGACAAAGTGGAGTGTGGTCCCCACGGCCCTCCCAATCCCATTGTCACCCCTCACAAGCTACATCCCTATACAACCGTCCTCAAGATTCATGGGTTCTGGGCTGCAGTCCGATAGTTTCAGGTATCCACCACCAGCCACCCCAACCCTTTAGAACCCAAAAAGGGCCATCTAAAGTGTGCATAAGAGTGCCCACCAGAGTGACCTCTCGGCTCCTTTTGCAATCTCTCTGCTACTGAAGCTTATTTCATTTCCTTTCACATCCCCCTTTTGGTCAAGAAGATGTTCTCCGTCCCACGATCCCAGGTCTGCATTCCTCCCCGGGAGTCATATTCCACGTTGCCAGGGAGATTCACTCCCCTGGGTGTCTGATCCCACGTAGGGGGGAGGGCAGTGATTTCACCTTTCAAGTTGGCTTAGCCAGAGAGAGAGGGCCACATCTGAGCAAGAAAGAGGCATTCGGGAGGAGGCTCTTAGGCACAACCATAGGGAGGCCTAGCCTCTCCTTTGCAGCAACCATCTTCCCAAGGGTAAAACCTATGGTAGAGGGCTCAACCCATCAAACCACCAGTCCCCTATGTCTGTGGTCATGTTAGCAACCATGGAGGTAGGGTAGGCGAATACCCCTGCATTCTCCACAGGCTCCTCAAGGGGGCACTACATCTTTTTTTCCTTGTTTTTCTTTTTTTTTTTTTTAAACTTTCCCTTCTTTTTTAAATCAACTGTATGAAAAAAAAGTTAAAACAAACATACAATAAAAGAACATTTCAAAGAGACCATAACAAGGGAGTAAGAAAAAGACAACTAACCTAAGATAACTGCTTAACTTCCAACATGTTCCTACTTTACCTCAAGAAAGTTACCTAATACAGCAACATTTCTGTGAACTTGTTCCTACTATATCCATCAGAAATTAACAGACCATAGTCATTCCTGGGCATCCCCAGAACGTTAAATAGCTTATCTGTTCCTCTTGGATTATTGTTCCCCCTTCCTTAATTGCTCTCTATTGCTAGTTCCCCTACATTCTACATTAGAAACCATTTGTTTTACATTTTTCAAAGTTCACATTAGTGGTAGCATATAATATTTCTCTTTTTGTGCCTGGCTTATTTCACTCAGCATTATGTCTTCAAGGTTCATCCATGTTGTCATATGTTTCACGAGACCGTTCCTTCTTACTGCCGCGTAGTATTCCATCGTGTGTATATACCACATTTTATTTATCCACACACCACATTTTGTTTATTCATTCATCTGCTGATGGGTCTCTGAGTTGCTTCCACCTTTTGGCAATTGTGTGTAATGCTGCTATGAACATTGATGTACAAAGATCTGTCTAAGTCCCTGCTTTCAGTTCTTTGGGATATATACCTAAAATTAGGAGTGCCAGGACATGGACATATGGTAGTTCTATGTTTAAAGTTTTGAGGAACCATAAAGCTGTTTTCCACTGCAGTTGCACCTTTTTACATTCCCACCAACAATGTACTAAAGTTCCTATTTCTCTGCATTCCTGCTAGCACTTATTATTTTCCTTTTTTAAAACAATTAATAGCTATTCTAGTGGGTGTGAAGTGGTAGCTTATTATGGTTTTGCTTTACATTTCTCTAATGGCTAATGTTATTCAAAATCTTTTCATGTGCTTATTGGTCATTTGTATTTCTTTGGAAAAATACCTATTCAAGTACTTTGCTTATTTTTGTAGTGAAACTTTCAGAATCCCTTCTCATTTGTTTCTGTGCATGTTTTCCCAGTATTTGCTTTGTGGTTATCACAGAGCTGAAATGTAACATCCTGTATCTTAACAATCTCATTTGGTTTGATACCAGCTTAACTGCAATGGCATAACACACTATGTCTCTATACTCCTCTGTCCCCCCACTTCAGGTAGTTCTTGTCGAAAATTACAAATGTATAAATTCTAAGTCCCAAACTGTTGATTCATCCTTAATTTTTATACATTTGCATTTTAGATCCTGTAGTAAGTTAAAAGTGGGGTTAGAAATAAAAATTAAAACAATACTAGCAATTACATTTACCCATGTCATTCTCTTTACCAGAACCTTTATTTTTTTCATATGACTTCAATGTATTGTCCAGTGTCCTTTCCTTTCAACCTGAAGAACTCCCTTTAGCATTTTTTGTAGGGCTGGTATAGTGGTGATACACACCTTCATCTTTTGTTCATCTGGGAATGTCTTAATCTCTCCCTCAGTTTTTCTTTTTTTCAAATACCATAAGTACATGGAACTTTTAATAGGAAGTGAGACCTGGTAGGTTTGCATAGGTTAGTGTGAAATAGAGACACATCCCAAAGTAATTTGGACAGAGAATAAAAATACATATACAGGGCCTCCCTGAGGAGCTGGGGGAAATCGTGGAAGTGTTGGCCTTCCTCAGCTGGATCGTCATTGATGTTCTCACAAACATTGAGGACTAACAGCTCGATGTGCCGAGCCCTCCATCACAGGACATGCCCCTATGAAGCTTGCCACCGCAAAGGAGAGGCTAAACCCGCCTACAGTTGTGCCTAACAGTTTCCCCCTGAGTACATCCCTGCTGCTCTGATGTGGCCCTCCCTCTCCAGCCAAGCCAACTCGGCTGGTGAACCCACTGCCCTCCCCCCCCATGTGGGATCCTACCCCCAGGGGTGCAAATCTCCCTGGCAACGTGGGACATGACTCCCAGGGATGAATCTGGACCTGACATCATGCTACTGAGAACATCCTCTTGACCAAAAGGGGGATGCGAAACGAAACAAAGTTTCAGTGGCTGAGAGATTCCAAATGGAGCTGAAAGGTCACTCCGGTGGGCACTCCCATGCTGTATATAGATAACCCTTTTTAGGTTTTATTTTTTGTTTGTTTGTTTTTTAATTCAATTTTATTGAGCTATATTCACATACTCTCCTTCAGTTTTTTTTAAATTTTATTTTGAAATAAATTCAAAGTTACAGGAATAGTTGCAAACACAATACAAACCCCATACACAGAACTCCAGCATACCCTGACCCCCCTCCCCCGATACCCCGATCCACCAAATTTAACATCCTGTCACACCACCATTTCTTTCTTTCCCTCCCTCTCTCTCCCTCCCTCCCTCCCTATCTATCATCTATCAATTGCTCTGTCTTCTGAACATATGAGACCAAGCTGCACTTATCTTTGAACAAACAATATAATTCACATATACATTTCCCATGAACAAGAACATTCTTGTATGCAATCCCATTAAGCGCAGCTAAGAAGTTCAGGAAATTCAACATTGATACAAAGCTTACATTCTGTATTTCCTTTTTTTTTCTTATGTCCCACCTGTGTCCCTTTGAGCCTCCTTCCCTCCATCCTCAGATCCCATCCAGGTTCATCCTTGGCATTTAATTGTCATTATCTATTTAGACTATCTTTTTTTCAATTGTGGAAACATACACAGCCTAAATCTTCCTGTTCCAACCCCTCCCTAGCATTCCATTAGTGGGATTAATCACATTTAGAATGTTGCAATGCCATCACCTTCCCACCATCCATTGCTAGAAATTTCCCTTCACCCCAAACAGAAACCCTACACTCATTTCTTAACTCCCCATTGCCCCTTCCCCCACTTCTTGTAACCCGTATTCTACTTTTCATCTCTATGGTCATATTCTCTGATACTTTGTGTTTACCGTGGGGCTTAAATTTAACCTCTTAAGTCTATCACAATCTTGTTTTTCTTTGATACCAACTTAACTTCAAGAGGACACATAAACTATGTTCCTAAACTCCACCATTCCCCCACCTTTATGTAGTTCTTGTCAAAAATTACATAATTTACATTGAGTCCAAAACCACTGATTTATCATTACAGTTTATGTATTTTAGATCCTGTAGGAAGTAAATAGTGGAGTTACAAATCAAAAATACAGTAGTATTGGTATTATATTTACCATGTGATCTTTACTGGAAATCTTTATTTCCTCATGTAGTTTCAGTCAATTGTCTAGTGTCCCTTCCTTTCAGGCTGCTCAATCCCTGTAGCATTTCTTATAGGACTGATCTACTGGTGATGAAGTCCCTCAGTTTTTATTATCCAGGAATGTTTTTGTCTCCCCCTCATTTTTACCCTCCAGGTGTTTGTGAATTCTCCAAGCCTCTGGTGGTTATTGACTTCTATTTGTATTCCATTGTGGTTGGAGAATGTGCTTTGAAAAAATTCAATTTTTTTTAAATTTACCGAGGCTTGTTTTATGTCCCAGCATACGGTCCATCCTGGAGAAAGATCTGTGATCACTAGAGAAGAATGTGTGTCCCCGTGACCTGGGATGTAATGTTCTATATATGTCTGTTAAAATTCTCTGTATCTGTCTCCTTTCTTTGTTTCTCTGTTGGTAGGGCTCCCTTTAGTATGTGAAGTAGGGCAGATCTTTTATTAGCAAAATCTCTCAGCATTTGTTTGTGAAAAATTTCAGCTCTCCCTCAAATTTGAAGGAGAGTTTTGCTGGATAAAGTATTCTTGGTTGGAAATTTTTCTCTCTCAGAGTTTCCTGCTGAAAGGGAAGGGGGAATGCGGTGATGAATGGGACCTAATAGAACAAAGAAGAGGACATTAGGAGAGAACATGAAGAGGGGGGATAGGAGTAAGGGAGGAAATGCTAACGTGGCAGGAACAGCTACATGGTGCAGAGACACAGGGTGCTTGGTGAGACCCTGCTAGAGAAGGCAGATCACAGAATACAAGAGGTATTCGACTGTAAGATATCTCTGATACTGAGTACTCCCACACTGCCACATACACCCCAAAACATAGAGGGCTGACAACGGAATATGAGAGGAACTTTAATTTGAAACTGGTTTAATTTGAACTGGGGGTAGGGGTGGGGTGGGGTGGGGAGGAGACAAACAGAGGGAAATAGAAAACCCTGGTGGGGGTAGGAGAACAGGAGAGATCCAGGCTGGCTGCGGCTCCTGGGCTTGAAAGGTACCAGCTCTGGCACACGAATTTCTCTGGCACACGAATGCTGGGTTCAACCTGTCAAACAGCAGTCAGGGAAGAGGCACAAGCCAGGGCCAGCACACAGCCCTCCTGAAAAGCCAAGCCTAAGGAAGGGTATGGTATGTGTAACACTCACTTCAAAGGGCCTGGAACTTGTCAATGAGGCTCTGCATGACCGCTGAAACAGAAAAAGGCATAACCAGGCACTCCGGACACAGGGAGACAGAAACCTGTCTCCATGCCCCCATGGGGAACAGCCAAACCCTGAAACCACCTCCAGATCTTACCCCAGCAGCCCTGGGGTGACTCACCCACCCAACACCTGAATTAAGTGTGCAAATGTTTCCTCAACAGGAACACAAAGTACCAGTGAATGGCAAACTTTGGTGCATTATCACAGTAATTCAGAACTTGTTAAAAACAAACAAATAAACAAAAACCATAGGACTGTACAGCACAAAAAGAGAACCCTAAGTAAACTATGGACTATGCTTAATAGTGCAATTATGATAATAATCTTTCATCAATTATAATATACATACCACAGTAATACATAGTGCTAATAATAGTGACGGGTATAAGGGAATGCTGCTTACTTTATTAAAAATTTTTTAAATTTAAAAATTTAAAATAATGTGCTCCCATCACACCAAGCAGCAGTTAAAGGGAAAATAAATGCGGCATCTCTAAATGTTCTAAGGGAAGATCTCTAGACCTTGTTCACAAAGTGTACATGTAGTTCCGACAATAAATTCCTATACATACACACAGCTTCACGTAAATGCAGAGAAGGCTCCAGGCCTGCTAGGTCTTCCACCCACAGGGATGTTGGTCTCTGGGAGGCCGCCTGCTCCTGCAACCCACCCCACCCCTGGGTTCCACACTAAGACACCCTGCTCGGCCCCTGCCCCAGCCAGAGGTATGTCATACCAAGTTGATGTTTAAGGTCATCAATTTCCTTCTGTCGCAAGAGACACTAGCCCAGCAGATACTGGAGAAAGAGAAAGTATTAGTATATTCCTGCCAACTCTCTCCTCATCCTCCCCTTTACCCCAGAGCCCTCCATACCCACATCCCAAGCCCAGTGGCTAGACTGGAATGGAATCCACGATGGAAAGGAGGTACCCCCCTCTGTGGTGTCGGGTGAGCGGGATGGATAGTGGAGGTGGGGGTGATAAGTCATTTTAATTTGGACTCAGATCCCACCTATTTAGTTTGGACTTGGGTTTCTAGGGACCAGAGAGAGCATTACCCCAGGGCAGCTCTGTGCTTCAGGTAGTTGCTGTTGCCGTTCCTGTCTTGGGGGAACATCAAGTGGCTCCTGGTGACCTGAAAGAGAACACAAAATCCAGTTGCCAGGCTTAGGAGTGAGATGGAAAGGACTGAGTGGGGTCTAAATTGAGCCAGCACCACCCTCTGCTGGCAAGCAGCTGCCCCTGCTCTGCCTAGCACCTGCAGCCTTCCCTGGGCTTGCCCTCCCTGTTGTCCTGACTAGACCCATCAGAGACCGTGGCCCCAGGGAGTGTGGCTGTGGGTCGATGCTGGCAGAGCTGCAGCCGCAGCCGGTCCCTGGAATGAGCAGTGTGGCTGAACAGGACCTAATACAAAGGTTCTGTTCCTCTGAATGTCTACTCCTGGAGCTGGAGTTTGGGGCACTGCCATAACTCACTCCCACTGGCCAAACCCAAAGCAGAGGATGATTTGGCTTAAAGCCAGCGCTGTCTACACCCTGTTTCCTGTGGGGGAGCTAAAGGGTAGGCAGAAAGGCCTGAGAGCAGGGCTGAGGGCCCACAACTGACAGAGCCAGAGTTTTCCCTCTTTGCCTCCCCTTTTCACTCCCCACATACCAAACCCACCAGACTCACCTGAGGGTGTAGGCCCTCTGAGACTGATTCCTCCCTGGCTCAGGACCAGGGGCTGTGAGCTTCCTGGAACTTGGGAGCTCCTGGTCTTGGGGTCTCCACCGCTGAATTCCCCACGATGCATGGCCAGGCAAGATAAATGTGGGTAGTCTGATGGAAGCTAAAACAAAGAGTTCCGGCTCATTTAGGGGATATGGGTGGGTGGGTATAGGTGTGGGGGTGTGCGTGCACATCCATGCCTCTAGGGGCTGGCATGAAGCAGGGAACTGGGAGGGGACTTAGAGGCTACTCTCCTTCCACAATCTCCCTCAGTTAGTCCCAGGCCAGGAGGCAGAGCTGAGCCAGGGAGAACAGGGCGGCAGTGAGAAAGCCCAGGCTCCTTCAAGAAAGACTTGGAGAATAGCTGGGAAGTGGGAATCAGGAAGCTTGCAGCCCAACCTCTAAGGCTTGGCCATCCAAATCAGCTGCCAGTGCTCCCAACTTTCACAGCCCCTCTCCAGAGAGGAGGCCGAAAACGTGTAAAGGTTGAGAACAGTGCCCAGCACATAGTCAGTGCTCTCTTAGTATCTGCTCCTAGTAAAATGACCCCAGTTTGGCATTCTGATGACCCTGGGCACCCAATGACATACACTGAGTAAAGGACAGAGGGTGCAAGTGTGAAGATGTGTGTGTGTTGAAGGTGTGGACAGGGTGAGGGAATGAAAGGAGGAGGATGGCCTACTCACTTGACCCTTTGGGACTGGCTCTCCACTTTCATCGTTATCTTCTCCAGCCTCTGCCTCAGACTCCCATGTTCTGCCTGCCACAGGTTTCTTCCCAGCGCTGCTGTATTTGGACTGTTTGGCTGCCGGATGGACCGAGGAATATCTCTTGGCTCTTCCAACAGACGGAAGACCAGAGATTGGGGGGAGGGTGGCTGGTGCCATGCTGCCTCCTGCCACCATCCTCCCCCATGTAAGAAAGGCCTGGTATTTTCTCCCCAGGGCACTTTTGGAGGCACCACTGCTGGATTTCTTCTCCTGGGCCACCTTCTTCTTAAGAGTGGCATGAGGCAGGCAGCCTGCAGCAGCAGCTCCCATGTACCTGGGCTTGGTGCTTCTCTTCCCAGAGGCCAAACTTTGCATTTTCTTAGAGGACAAGAGCTCAAGCTCTCCAACAGGCTGCCGATCCGTGGCTGATGTGAGCCTCCGAGAAGTGGAGGCCAGGAAAGAGCCTGGCCCAAGGAAGACTTTCTCCCTGACTTGGGGATTCAGGTGTCTCGGTGTGTCTCTGGGATCCCCCTGGCTGCTGGTCTTTGCTTGGCCATCTCCTTTGGGGTAAATATTCACCCTCATCATCTGTATCTCGCTGAACTCATCCGATGACTCGGGGTCAGAAGGAGGCCCAATCATGCCTTCCTTCGAAGGCCGCTGGAGATCCACAGGGATATTCAGCCGACCTCTAGGGCCTCTTCTAGGGTTTCCCCAGGGCCGGACTCTGGGAGAAGCCTGCTGTAATTCCTCACAGCTAGGCGAATGTGCGCTTCTGCCACTGGGGATTTCGTCTAGGTCGGCCCAATGGCTGGACATCTGAAGGGTGCGGCTTTTCGGGGCCGGTTTTCTCCGGACTCCTGGTGTGTCCTGGTCAGTAGGCTGCTTGGCAATGGCCGAGGCCTCCTCAGCATGGTGCGGTTGGTATTCCACAGCGTCCTCCTCCTCGTCGGCATGCGAGCCAGGTCGACCGTCCTGGCCCTACAGCTCTGCCTCTGCCGGTTCCGTCACTTCCTGCTCGGCCTGGAGCCCCTCCGGGGCCAGGAGCCCGCCCTCGCCCTCGCCGCTCCGCGGGGCCCGCAAATCAAAGTCTCGTCCGGGTCCCCGGCGGACGCCGCCCCGCTCCCCACCCTCCGGGCCGAGCCCCGCTCCCCAGACAGACACCTCATCAGGGGAGCTCATGTTGTCAGTCGGCAGCTCTGGTCAGGGGTCGAAGGATGTCCTCGGTACACGGGAGAGGCAGGTGGGGCCGGGCAAGTTAGGCCGCTGGAGGACAGAACGCCGTTGCCACCACAACCGCAGCCTGACGAGATCACTGCAAACAACGCAAGGCCAATTCTGCGCGCCTTCGCGGTTCGGACCTTGTCATTCGTCCTCTCCCAGCCAACCAGTGCGCCGCTTGTTTGCCCGCCCCACCCCCACTCCCAGGACGTGGCCAATAAGAATGTACGCCTTTGGTTGCCTCCAAAATCCGTCGTTCGTCTGAAGTAAATCCCCTTTTCGTGGCTGTGGTCGGATCTCTTTCTGCCCGTCTTCTCCTGGGCGTGAATCTACCTTCGAGTAAGAGTGGGGTCTGTGAGCTCCTCAGTCCACTCTGTGGGAAGTGGGGAGATAACACTTGTGGGCTTGTGAAGAGGGAAGAGTGATGGATATGACGCCCCCAGGGCAGAAATTATCTGCAAACCAATATTCCACACCGAGACACACGACCCAATAGGGAAATGGGCGAAGGGCACCAACAGTTGGTAATCAGGGATTGGGGTACCTTTTTTGTAAAGAGTCAGATATGAAATGATTTAGGTTTACGTACGGTCTCTGTTGCAACTGCTCAACTCTGCCGTGTTGCAAAAAGCAGCCGTGGAGGATGGCCTGGATGTTTACCAGTGCAATGTTATTGCCAGGAGGTTTTGGCAGATAGGGCAGAGTTTGTCCCATGCACACCCCCTCCTCCCCCCGCGGTGATTCTTAGAGGGAGTCCCTGTCAGCAATGGACGTCCCAAAAGATGCTCGCCAACCCTGATCATGGAGACGGAACGTGAAACCACAAGTGTGTTTTTGCACACCACGTTTGCAACAGTTCAGGAGCTCAACAATTCCAAGAGTTGCAGAGTTTATGAGGAAACCAGTGCTTTTGCATTACTTGTGGACTGGATATGGACGGGCAAAGGATATAAATCAGCCTTAAGTAAGTGAGAGTCTTTGCTCTTGCACCTCTGTACGGGCCTCCGTGACCTCTTTGTGCTTGTGCCCTTTGGGACGGTTGTTTTTCACTGATTTCAAAGGCTAACTCCCTTCAATTGGACAGTTAATTTAGTCTGTGTGGCTGTTTGGTGACCCTATGGTGTGAATATTTTCTTTTCAGCATTCTGTGAGGCAAAAATCTTCACACTTTGGGCCCACTCCCACAAGTGTTATCTCCCCACTTCCCAGAACTCCTTGTCTTTGATCATCAGTCTTTGTCCTTCCAGCTCCCTGATCACACCGCCAGGCTGTTGTCTACTGCCCAGAAAACTGTATATATTATCACTGTGGGCCGCGTTCCCTTCCACGCAAAATGGATCACCAGGTACACTGGTCCAATCTCTGCCTGCTGGGAAGATTTTTCTCTGTGCCCAGTCTTTTTTTTTTTTTTTTAATTAGAAACATTTATTATTATATTTTAAATAACAGTAATAAACTCATTACATGTAAACATAAGTAATGTATTTTTTAAAAAATAGCAGTATTGTCCCAATCAAAATTAGTGAGAGGAGTGGCATTGTTTTACATTTTTGCAAATCTCATTAAGTGTCTGACTTAATAGAAGATAGGTGAATTCAGGCCCAAAATCACCCTCTTTGGGATAATTCCAGGTACTTGGCTGGTTTCCATTCAGCCTCCACCCACGGTTTGGCCCTGTGGTCCTTCTCTCCAGCCTCAAAGATGAAGGGGTATTCAGACAGTCATGATCACTTGGGTGACAGACAGAAGAAGTAGGGCTGAGTGAGTGGTGGCACGCATGCAGACCCAGCAAAAGCGACATTCAGCTGAGTCCTAATCACTCATCTGAGCCCTACACGAGTCAGGTACTTCCAAAGCTGAACCATGAGGGAATTTCCCATGCGGAAGCTGGAATTTGGGGAGACCTGGGGAAGCAGTCAGAAAGGGACGAGTTGGCCCTGTGACTGGTTAATGTTCAAAAAAGAAAAAGAACAAAAAATGACTGTAGTTTAAACACTCCCAATGAGGCAGGGATCCCACTGTCCTATAGCAAAGCATATATCTAGAGTTAATTGTGTGCACTGTCTTTCAAGGCCACCCCTGAATGCGGCAGAAATTAGACTGCCATCCAGTTTCGGCATGCATCCAAAAATGAGCTGACCTGTTCAAAACCAGTCTCAGACTGGCCATATAGGACTTCTCATTTGTCCTAGGGGCGAGCTAGGTTAGGGGCCCTGGTGAAACCGCAGCAGGTGTCATGGACACTAGTGTTTCCTGCTCATGCGGCTTATTTGGGTTACTCTGAGTTACTTACTTCGGGTCTTGCTCGAGTCTGATGCCCCATGTACCATTTCCATCTTACAATGGACAGCTGCTGGGCTTGTCTGACTTTGTGACTTGTAATAGGCAGTTCTAATTTATGGTCCCTTGCCCCATGGTAAGTGCTCTGTTTCACCAGGGCCCAGTAATTCACCAGTAACTTTTTCTCAAAGTTTTCCACTGTAGATCACATTGGCTTGGTCAGAATCATGGTTATGATTTACCCGCTTGGGCTTGCTATGAATGGCATCCAATGCCTTTTCCCACCCCTGACACCTCCAACATTGTAGGGTCTGCTGGATCTTATGAACTGCAGCTTGGACTTGCTGCAGAACCCATTCCTGCTCCAGGCCCCACTGGCAGCCTTCCACATTATCCAGTTTATGAGCCAGAGCACTATTTCTAGGTGTGGCATGTGTTGCCTCTAGAACCCAAACAACCTTACCAGAAGCTGTGCTTTCTTCTTTGTGGTAGGGGATGCAAAGTGCAGCGATTTGTCTTTTACTTTGGAGGGACAGCCCAGCATGCCCCTGACCACTGAATGCCTGAAAACCTCACTGTAGTGGCAGATCTCTGAAGTTTCATAGACTTTATCCATCACCTTCTGGATTCCATTTGCTTAACCAAGACCTCCCACATACTAACCACCCTTTGCTCCTCCTGTCTGATTATCATGGTGTCATCCATATAAGGGATCTATGTGATGTTCTGCAGGATGAAAAAATGGTTCAGATCTCTTTTGACAGAGGGCATGAAAGTTAAACCAGAATAAAAATGTAAACAAATATTGTTGTCTGTGCCATGTAAATATGACCTCTTTCTGATCTTTTTTTTTCTGATTTACAAAATCAGGGGCCACATAACCTCATGCCCGAGGTTTTATTAACCTGCTCTGGCAACAATACCACGTCCTTCATACCAGGTGTGATTGAGCTTGCGGTAGTCTGCAGTCATTCAGCAGGATGCCTCTAGTTTCTGCAAGGGCCAGAGTGGAAAAGTAAAAGGGCCACTAACCCTGCCTCCTTTAGGTCTTCAGTGGTGGCTCTAAAATCTGCCATCCTGCCCCAGTTCTGATATTGCTTTTTTTTCCTTCTGCAAACCAGTTTAATGTAAGCACATCACCGACTTCAAAGTCTAGGAGCATTTTGATGCTTATTCCAACCCCAGCCCATTCTCAGCAGTCCAGCTCCAAGACCTTCCACCATAACTCCATGAACGCAGGGTGCTACCAGGCAGGGATAAAACTAGAGGGTTGAGGGGAGAGCAGATGTCTCCCAGTGATGCCCGTTAGACCTCCTTCATCAGTTATTCACGTGCGTTTAATTTGTAGCACTTCCCTTGTGACATTCCTTCTTTCTCCTTTTATGCCAACAATTTCTCCTATTGTTCCATCTTTCTAATAGACGCCTGACACAGCACCTTTGCCTTCATGGCTGCCATTCTTAAAGATTAATTAGGCCCTCAAGGAATAGGAAATAAAAAGCTTTCTGTGGGGAACCGATTCCCTTCAAGTTTGTTCATAGTATCTGTTCAGAATAAAAGTTCCCCGCCAGGACTTGTGAAGAGAGCCCACCTCATTCATTCCCATGGGTTTCCTACTTTTTGGGCTTTCTTGGCTGTGAGGAGTGTTTTTTCTTCTCTTTGCAAGGGCAGAGGTTGAATATGCAACTTGTCATGCAATTTTGTTGATGAAAGACAGACAGAAGGTCACAAAGGCGAAAACTCAGTTGCTCTTGGGTAGGGGGTTGGGGGAAAAGCTAATGAATAAAAGCTGTGGTACAACTCCCTTTCAGGAAGGGGTGTGAGGGATGGGATGGATTTATCAGAAGCTTTGGCAGTCTGCTTCAAAATGCACTGGGCAGCTGACAACGCAGGATATGACTCCCGGGGATGAATCTGGACCCGGCATCGTGGGATTGAGAATATCTTCTTGACCAAAAGGGGGATGCAAAATGAAATGAAAAGAGTGTCAGTGGCTGAGAGATTTCAAATGGAGTCAAGAGGTCAGTCTGGTGGGCATTCTTATGCACTATATAGACAACACCTTTTAGGTTTTAGTGTATTGGAATACCTAGAAGTAAATACCTGAAACTATCAAACTCCAACCCTGTAGTCTGGACTCTTGAAGACGATTGTATAACAATGTAGCTTACAAGGGGTGACAGTGTGATTGTGAAAACCTTGTGGATCTCACTGCCTTTATCCAGTGTATGGATGGATGAGTAGAAAAATGGGGACAAAACCTAAATGAAAATTAGGGTGGGGTGGGGGGGATGATTTGGGTGTTCTTTTTTACTTTTATTTTTTATTCTTATTCTGATTCTTTCTGATGCAAGGAAAATGTTCGAAAATAGATTGGGGTGATGAATGCACGACTATATGATGGTACTTGGAACAGTTGATTGTACACCATGGGATTGTATGGTACGTGAATATATCTCAATAAAACTGAATTTAATTTAAAAGATGCACTGGGCAGGAAAAGTGAAGCTACCCAGGGAAGCAGCCTTCATGACACCCTCCATATGGCTAATGTGTTAGAAAATAGCTAATGATCAAGGAGTCCCTTCCCCACCTCTTTTCCTGAAACTGCTGGAAAACCAGGTAGGACCCAGAGGTCTGGCTTTTAAGGGTGCTCCTGAAGGAACCTACAGTTTCCTGGTGGGAACGGAGAGCTCAGAAGACCATCTTCTCCTCCAAGGACTTGGTGATAGTTTTCTCCTCTTGTATGCAGACCTCATGTGTTGGTAGATCAGGCACATGTGTGCGGGGGGCCAGGCTACAGGAAGATAATCTTATGGAGGAAGGTGAAGGGAGAGTCAAAAAGGGGGTCATTTCTCTATCAGCTTCCTTTTGCAAAGGAATTCCTTTTGCAAAGGAATCAGAATCTGTCCACCGGCAACATTTCAAACACCACAAAAAAGCTATGGAAATGGATACACATGCACACGGTACACATATCACTTCTATCACCTGCTACAAATAGAGTAGAGCTGGAGGGAGAGTTGTGTTTCCCTAGGTTTTCTTCTAGGAAGTTTTGTTTCTTATATTTAGGTCTTTGATCCATTTTGAGTTAATTTTTGGCATATGGATATCCAATTTTCCCAGCACCATTTGTTGAAGAGATTATTCTTTCCCCATTGAGTGAACTTGGCACCCTTGCCAAAAATCGGTTGGCCATGGGTGTGTGTGTTTAGTTGTGAACTCTTGACTTGATTCCATTAGTCTACATATCTGTCCTTGTGCTAGTACCATGCTGTTTTGATTACTGTAGTTTTGTAGTAAGTATTAAAATTGGGACATGTGAGTCCTCTCTCTTTGCTCTTCGTTTTCAAGATGGTTTTGGCTTTTCCCAGCCCCTTACCCTTCCATATAAATTTGATAATTGGCTTTTGTATTTCTGCAAAGAAGACTATTGGAATTTTGGTTGGGATTGTGTTGAATCTGTATATCTCTTTGGGTGGTATTGACATCTTAACAATATTAAGTCTTCCAATCCATGAACATGGAATTTAAGTCTTCCATTATTTAAGTCTTCTTTGATTATTTTTAGCAATGTTTTGTAAACAAATAATTTTAGCAATGTTTTTTTTTTTTTTACTTCCTCTTCATGCTGTTCATTACCTCGTACGGAATCACAACTAATTTTGGGGATGATCTTACCCTGCAAGTCATGATAACAATTCAGTTATTAGTTCTACTAGTTTTCTTGTGAATTCTTTGGCATTTACTTATAAAGGATCATGTCACCTGTGAATAGATATAGTTTAGCTTCTTCCTTTCCAGTTTTCATTTTTCTCTTGCCTAATTGCTCTGTCTAGAACTTCCAATACAATGTTGAATCACAGTGGTGGCAATGGACATCCGTGTTTGTTCCTGATCCTAGGGGAAAACTTCCAGTGTTTCTCAATTGAGTATGATGTTAGCTGTGCGTTTTTCATATATGCCCTTTAACATCTTGGGGAAGTTCCCTTTTAATGAGTGTTTTATCCTATTTTAATGTGTGTTTTATCATGAATGGGCACTGGAATGTGTCAAATGTCTTTTCTGTATCAATTGAGATGATCACGTGGGTTTTGTTCTTCATTCTATTAATGAGATGTGTTGTATTTTTTTATTTTGAAATAAATTCAAAATTACAGGAACAGTTGCAAAAGCAATACTAACCCCATACACAGAATTCCATCATACCCTGACCCCTGTCCCCCGATAGCTCAATCCGTCAACTTTAACATGCTGTCACATTGCTGTTTCTTTCCCTCCCTCCCTCCCTATCATCCATCATCTATTGCTCTGTCTTCTGAACATATGAGAGCTAGCTGCACACATCCTTGAACATACACTATAATTCACATATCCACTTCCCATGAACAAGAACATTCTTTTTTGCAATCCCATTAATCGCAGCTAAGAAGTAGAAGAGACTCAACAATGATACGAAGCTTACATTCTATATTTCCTTTTCCTTATGTCTCAACTGTGTCCCTTTGAGCCACCTGTCCTCGATCCTCCAATCCCATCCAAGTTCATCCTTGGCATTCAATTGTCATCTGTTTAGACTGTCTTTTTTTTTTTAGTTTCGGAAACATATATACAGCGTAAATCTTCCCATTCCATCCCCTCCCTAGACTTCCATTAGTGGGATTAATCACATTTAGAATGTTCTAATGCTCTTTCCCACCATCCATTACTAGAAATTTCCCTTCACCTCAAACGGCAACCCTACACTCATTTCTTGACTCCCCATTGCCCCTTCCCCCATTTCTCTTAACCCATACTCTACTCTTCATCTCTATGGTTATATTCTCTGGTAATTTCTTTGTGTTTATTGTGGGGCTTAAAATTAACCTCTTAAATCCATAACAATCTTGTTTTTCTTTGATACCACCTTTACTTCAATAGGACACATAAACTGTGTTCCTATACTCCTCCATTCCCCCACCTTTATATAGTTGTCTAAAATTACATATTTTACATTGAGTTCAAAACCACTGATTTGTCATTAGAGTTTATGTATTTTATATCATGTAGGAAGTAAATAGTGAAGTTACAGTTTCAAAAATTATTGACTTCTATTTGCATTCCATTGTGGTTGTAGAATGTGCTTTGAGTATATTCATTTTTTTTTAATATATTGAGGCTTGTTTTATGTCCCAGCTTATGGTCCCTTCTGGAGAAAGATCCGTGATCACTAGAAAAAAATGAGTGTCCTGGTGATTTTGGATGTAAGGTGCTATGTATGTCTGTTAAAATTCTCTATATCTCTTTCTCCTTTCTTTCTCTATCGGTAGGGCTCCCGTTAGCATCTGAAGTAGGGTGGGACTTTTATTGGCAAGCTCTCTCAGCATTTGTTTCTCTGTGAAAAATTTAAGCTCTCCCTCAAATCTGAAGGAGAGTTTCGCTGGATAAAGTATTCTTGGTTGGAAATTTTTCTCTCTCAGAATTTTAAATATGTCATGCCACTGCCTTCTCGCCTCCATGGTGGCCGCTGAGTAGTCACAAATTAGTCTTATGTTGTTTCCTTTGTATGTGGTGAATTGCTTTTCTCTTGCTGCTTTCAGAACTTGCTCCTTCTCTTCAGTATTTGACAGTGTGAGCACAGTATGTCTCAGAGTGGGTTTATTTGGATTTATTCTATTTGGAGTTCGCTGGGCATTTATGCTTTGTGTAGTTATATTGTGTAGAAGGTTTGGGAAGTTTTCCCCAACAATTTCTTTGAATACTCTTTCTAGACCTTTACCCTTCTCTTCCCCTTCTGGGACACCAATGAGTCTTAAGTTTGGACGTTTTATTTTATCTATCGTATCCCTGAGATCCATTTTGATTTTTTTGATTTTTTCTCCATTCTTTCTTTTGTTCTTTCATTTTCTGTTCTGTGGGCTTCTAGGACACTGAGACGTTGTTCAGCTTCCTCTAGTGTTGTATTGTGAATATCCAGGGTCTTTTTAATTTAGCCAACAGTTTCTTTTATCTCCATAAGATCTTCTATTTTTTTATTTACTCTTGCAATGTCTTCTTTGTGCTCTTCTAGGGTCTTCTTTATGTCGCTTATATCCTGGGCCATGGTCTTCTTGATGTCCTTTAAATCCTTTGCCATGTTTTCGTTCCTCGATTGTAGTTCTTTGATTAATTGTGCCAAGTACTGTGTCTCTTCCCATATCTTGATTTGTGTGATTGGAGTTGGATTCTCCATATCGTCTGGTTTTATCATATGCATCAAGATTTTCTGTTGTTTTTGGCCTCTTGGCATTTGCTTTGCTTGATAGGGTTCTTTCAAGTTGTAAAAAAAAATACCAATCTAATTTTTTAGAAACACAGTTTGGTGGCATACACTTTCTCTAACTAACCAGCAGATAGCGCCTGTGAGTCACCTATACCCCTCAAGTCAGTTCTGCACCTTGTCCCCACGACGTGTGGGAAAATGATTCTTGTGGGGTTCAGTTGGAGAACTCAGTTTGTGTGTGTTGCTGGAGCCGTCCACCCTGAATGTGGGGCATGTGTACGGTGGCCAGGGAGGAAGGACAGCTTTAATATTCAAATCCCCCAGGTTCCCAGAGATTCAAGGCTGCCGCAAGAGTCTAAGCCTTCATTTCATTTCAGCCCCAGACCCTCTCTCTCGCTGTCCCACAAACCACCAGATTTGGCGTAGTATCCCTGGGTTCTCCGAGCGGGTCCCCCACCCCCAGCCACGATCATCCAGGACCTCTGCTGAGGGAATGCCATGCTACGTCACCAGTGCGTGCCGTCCTTCAAGGGAAGCCCCGGGCCACCGGGCCCTGCAGCTGCACTTTCAGCCTGATGCAAAGGTGGCCGAACGGGGCATCCCAGCCCCCCCCCCCTCCTTGCACAGTTCCTCCTTCCCAGCTCTGGGACAACTGGTGGGGCTCTGGGCTGTGGGCATGGACCAGGGCAGGAGTTTATCCAGCCCTCCGGGGAGCCAGCTGCTAGCCGCGGGGTTTCTTTCTGCTTCCGGCTCTCCCCTCTGTTCCCCCGGCCCCGAGGGGATCTGCAGCGGGCTATCTTCCTGGCCAGACATGGAGAGGCCGGCCCAGCCCCCTCTTGCTGTGTTTTACTGCGTGGTTCCCACTATCGCAACTGCAGCTGCTCCTGGGTATTTCCCTTTTTTCTTTTTTTTTAAAAAAGAGCCAGTTGGTCTCCAAACGCCAAAACCTGGCTTCCCCACACCGCCGCACGGCTGCGGGTCTTCCAGCCAGCTTACTTACTCATTTCTGAATGCAGACTCCCGGTTTCACCAAGTATACGGCCCCGTGGAACTAGCAGACCTCATCTAGCTGGTGCATCGCTGTAACCTGTATTCTGGGTCACTTTCTGCTTTTTATCTAGTGTTTTTCACGGAGGTGTTTTTTTGTCCTGTCTTACCTAGCCACCATCTTAGTTTCTACTGAGATGTGTTGTATATTATGTGGTTTTCTTATGTTGAGCCACCCTTGTATTACAGGGCTCAGTGTCACTTGGATTTGGTGTCCATTTCATATAGGTTATCAAATTTGCTTGCATACAGTTGTTTATAGTAGTCTCTTATGATCCTTTTAATTTCTGCAAGATCAGTAGTAATGCCCCCACTTTCATTTACGCTTTTAATTGCTTGCACCCTCTTTTTTCTTTGTCAATCTAGCTAAAGGTTTGCCAATTTTATTGATCTTTCTAAAGAACCAACTTTTGGTTTTGCTGATTCTCTCAATTGTTTTTCTATTCTCTATTTCATTTATCTCCACTTTAATCCTTAATATTTCCTTCCTTACTAACTTTAGGTTTAATTTGCTCCTCTTTTCTAGATGTGAAGTTAGGTTATTAATTCGAGACCTCTCTTCTTTTTAAGCATAGGCATCTACAACTGTACATTTCTCTCTGAGCACTGTCTTTGCTGTATCTCATAAATTTTCATATGCTGTGTTTTTATTTTCATTTGTCTCTAAGAATTTTCTAATTTTCCTTGTGATCTCCTCTTTGACCTACTGTTTTGAATTACTTAGGTTGGGTTTTTAATTTGGGTCTGGGTGGAGGTCAGGTGTGACACAATAGGAAACAGAGCCCATAATGCATGAGAAAAGATATTTTGTAATTCACAGGCCCCAGAGAGAGAAGACTGCCATGAGGAGTCTATAGGAAGTGTGATCCTGTCAGGTGGCTCAGCCAGCAGGTGGGGAGCACACAGACAAGCAAGAGGGACCTGTGGGCTTTATTGTTTTCCAGGGGTAGAGGTTAGTAGATTTCCCATGGGAATCAAGGATTGGTTAGTTTAAAGCAAATGTGCGTGAAGAGGTGAAAGGGCTAGAGGTCTGAAGGTGATAGGTTTGGTTAGCCTATCATTTGGGACAAATTGTGGGTTTGGGGTAAGGTTGTACGGTGGCCACAGATGCAGGTTTGGGGTCTGGGGGAGTATATGCTCCAGGGCTGGAATGCTGCTTATTAACTAGGCCAAAGGTCAGTGTTGAAGCAAGTGGTTTAGCCGACATAAGATGAATGCTGAGGCAACACACAAAAAATTTTGATAGTTATGACACACACTGGTTGTTTAAGAATGTATTCGTTCTTTTCCACATATTCATGAATTTTCCAGGGTTCCTTCTGTTAATGATTTATAGCTTCATTCCATTGTGGTAGGAGAAGATGCTTTGCGTGTTTTCAATATTTTTAAATGTATTGAGACTTCTTTTGTCACCTAACATGTGGTCTATCTGGGAGAATGATCTGTGGGCACTTGAGAAGAATGTGTCTTCTGCACTTGTTGGGTGAAGTGTTCTATAGGTATCTGTTACGTCTAGTTGTTCATAATGTTGCTCAAATACTCTATTTCCTTACTGATCTTCTGTCTAGTTGTTCTATCCATTATTGGAAATGGAATATTGAAGTCTCTGAGTATCATTATTGAATTTTCTGTTTCTCTCTTCAATTCTGTCAGTTTTTGCTTCATGAATTTTGGGGCTCTTTTGTTAGATGTGTACGTTTTTATAATTGTCATAGCTTCTTGATGTATTATGAAATGTCTTTTTATGACTCTTGTAACAATTTTTGTTTTAAAATCTATTTTGTCTGGTGTTACTTGTTGGGGATTGCATCATGTACCCTACAAAAGACATGCTCAAGTCTTAATATACATTCCTATAGGTGTGAACCCATTTTTAAATAGTATCTTTAAATATGTTAAAGTGAGTCAGAGTGTAGATTCATTTGTGACTAGGATCTTCGATGATCCTATTTAGGTGTGACTAAATTCAGTCAGAGTTGGTCTTAATCTGTATGGCTGAAGGTCTTATAGAGAGAAGAAATTTGGATACAGTCAGGTGAAGCAAGAAACCAGATGAAGACAGAAGTCAGCAGAAACCAGAAAGGCAGACACAAAGAGAGTAAGAGATCACCATCTGTGCCAGTTTGAATGTATTGTGTCCCCCAAATGCCATTATCTTTGTGGTCTTGTGGGACAGACGTTTTGGTGCTGGTTAGATTTGCTTGGAATGTGCCCCACCCAGCTGTGGGTGGTGACTTTGGTGGGATACTCCCATGGAGGTGTGGCCCCACCCATTCAGGGTGGGCCTTGATCAGTGGAGCCATATAAAACATGCTGACTCAAAGAGACTGAATGCAGTGCAGCTATGAGTGATTTTATTTGAAGAGGAGCAAGCTTGCTAGAGAGGAATGTCCTGGGAGAAGACATTTTGAAACCAGAACTTTGGAGCAGACGCCAGCCACATGCCTTCCCAGCTAACAGAGGTTTTCCGGACGCCATTGGCCATCCTCCAGTGAAGGTACCCGATTACTGATGTGTTACCTTGGACACTTTGTGGCCTTAAGACTGTAACTGTATAGCCAAATAAACCCCCTTTTTATAAAAGCCAATCCATCTCTGGTGTTTTGCATTCTGCAGCATTAGCAAACTAAAACAGCCTCCAATAGCCTGGGCCTCACACTCCAGTCAGAGCAGCACAGCACAGTACAGCTTTGAAGAATGACAACAAAAATAATAATACAAATGGTTAGGACTTAGGGAGTACTTTAGAGTTTACAGAGCCATCTTGATTTTTTGATATCCAAATCCCGTGTTCCTTTTACCAAACCAGGCATTATGGGAAGAGTGACATCCATTCCCCTGTCCCCCCTCCACCCCAACCCCGAATCTGTCCTCTCCATAGTCTTACCCATTTCATGTCCTTGCAAATTTCCACCTTCCCAGTTATGCTGCAACTTTGGAGACATTCTCAATTCTTCTCGTTTTCTTGCACACCACATAAAATTTTATTAGAAAATCCTGTTGACTCTACCTTCAGAATATATCCAGAATCCTTACTTGGTGATATTTAGAAATTTTAAGTTTTTTGTGTGATAATCATATTATAGTTATATATGTGTATGTGTATATGTATATATATATATATATATATATATATGACTTTTAAAGAATATTTATCTTTTAGAGGTTCATCCTGAAGGATTTGCAGAAGATATGAAAAAAGTCCTGGAATTTGCTTTAAAGAATTTAGTGAGTGAGGAAGTGGGTGGGGTATAGATGAAACAAAATTGGCCATGTACTGATAGTTGTTGAAGCTGTGGGGTGGGTACAGGGGTTCATTATACTGTTCTCTCCACTCCTGTATATGTTTGAAATTTTTCATAGTAAACTTATAAATGAACAAGAAATAAATAACACAGTGTCTGCCCTCCACCCAAATAATACCTGACTGCTTCTCATCCCCTGCATTGCTGCCACCCTGGTTGGAGCAACCAACTCTTGTCTAGATTATAGATAGCACTAGCCCCTAACTTGTCTGGCTTCCATTCTTGCCCCCTACAGTCTCAAATCAGCAGGCAGAGGGATCTTGCTAATATGTATAAGTCAGATCATGTCACTTCTCAGAATCCTCTGATGACTCCCATCTTACTCAGGCTAAAAGCCAAAGTCATCACAAAGCTTCAGGGCCCCCACAATCTGGCCTCTGTCTCATTTCCCACTGCTCTCTCCCTGACTCATTCTGTTCCAACTACACTGGCCTCCTTGCTGTTTCTTGAACATGTAAAGTACTCTGCTGCCTTAGTACCTTTGCACTAATTCTTTTTTTCTTTTTTAGTAATTTCTGTTATGAACACTTTCAAATATACCAACAAATTGAAAGACTAGTACAGTGATCACCTATATAGAAATGAGCTGGATTCAATAATTGTTAACATATCACCATATTTGCTTAATTTCTATATGTATATATGTACACATACATGTCTATTTTTGAGTCGTCTGAAACTAAGTTGCAGACATTATGACCTTGGTATGAGCTATATTTCTGTGTCCTTTCCTTTTAGAATTCCAGGTGTCAAGAGATGGTGAATGTTGGGTCTCACAGAGTTAATTTCCATGTTACCTTGGGTATAGTTTCCTAGGTTGCTCAAAGCAGATACCAGGAAATGGGTTGGCTTAAAAATGGAAATTTATTAGTTTACAGTCTGAGGCCAAGACAGTGTCCAAATCAAGGTAATGCCACCAGTTCTTGCCTCCTCTGCCGCCGCCTCCTCCTCCTCCTCCTCCTCCTCCTCCTCCTCCTCGTCTCGGCTGAAATGTTGCTTCCTCTGTGAAAACTCTGGGAAGGTTAGAGGCCCACAGCACATGGTTTCCCTGTTCTTCTCATCATAGAATGTATCACATTATTAAAAATTTCTGTTTAATTGTCTCCTCTAGGAGACTGTGAGGTCCATAAGACATTTTGTTCATCCCTCTATCCCCAGATACTGGCATATTGTGGGTGCTTGATGAATGAATAGATGGATGGATGGATAGATGAATAGATGGATGAGAGGCATATCCTGCGGTTCTCCTACAAACCCTCCCTTTCAACTGTCTGGTTTCCTCACTGTTTCCCAAGCACACCTTTTACTTCCTCCCTTCAAAAAAAAAAACCCAAAGTTTTTGCTTGTGCTTAAGGGGACAAGATCAGAAAATGTCACCATCTGAAATTGAAACTAATAGAATCAACATTGAATAGATGAGATCAGACATCTGCAAAATAATCCACTTTAAGGATTGGTTTGTAAATGTGGTACCAGTGAAACAAGGGTACTTCTTGGGTCTCTATGGTGGCCAGCACGTTGCTGCAGGCTGGGAATCTGCCAAAGATAAAGAAAGGGATAATGTCAATCAATTTTAACCTGATTGCTCTAGATAATGATGTATGAACCAGAGGGCCCTTGTCTACATGGGGTCTGGAAAAGAACTGAGCCAAAGAGCAACATGTTTGCTGCATTCGATGTCATTAAGTAGTGCATGCAGCCCTTTGCAGTTTACAAAGCACTTCTGTGTGCTCCCTCAGTGAATCTCTACCACAACCCTGTAGAGTGGGACTTATTCGCTGTTCACAGGTGAAGAATATTAAGTTCAGGGAGGTGAACTGTCTTGTCCCAAAACCCCAAGATAATAAGGGGCAGAACCAGGGCCTGCCTCCTCACTAATGATCAAACCTTCCCTAAGCCCACAAGGAATAGGAGAGTTATGAACTCATCAGACAGAAATACCTCTGGGCAGAGATAGAAAGTTCTTACAGTGACCCTGTAGTCTACCCATCCACTTTTGTTCAGTCTGATTCTGTGCTCTGTTAGCAGCTTTCTGCTTGAAGAGGTTTGGCTTAGGTTTTGGCATAGGGCCTAGGACCTCCTGAGAGAAGGCGGGATCACAGTGATGGTGGTGCTGTCTGCTGCCATGTCACTCACTTGTTCCTTCAGCAATTGTTCATTGAACAACTTCTGTGTGCCAGGTAGAGTGCTAAGAGCTTGGGACATAGCAGCGAATAAGACATAGAGCTCCTCATCAGGCTGGTGGCCTAATTCCAGGAGTCTGACATGCAAATCTTTACAAAGATGGTGTAACAGATGCTCTGAGAAGGGAAGTACAGGCCAGCTACACTGGTCTGGACACAGGGTCTGAGGAGGCTTCCCAGAGGACAGGATGCCAGAGCTGATACCTGAAGGGAATTAGCAAGACAAAAGGGGCTGGAGGTATCAGAGGATGGGGAAGGTAAGACTTGAGAGACTTGAGAGAGCCTGGGGCAAGGCTGTGTGGTCATTAAAGAAACACAAACAATTTACTAGGCAAGGTATGAGGGGTGAGGTTGGAGGGTGAGGTGGAAAGTGAAGCTGGAGGGATAATCATAAAATCCAAATTAATATAATAACCTCATAATAAAAACTTCTACTACAGTATAATAATATCCTTAATATTATCAATCATAATTATGAATTGCTGACTAAATAAACAATAGCTTATAATATATAAGAATAATGATCACTTATAATGCTAACTTTATAATAACTTTATAAGACCTACCTTGCAGCAAATGCTTAAAGTGCATTGGTGCAGGGCACCAAGTTCAGCGCATTACATGCACTATTTCCTGTCACCCTCACAACAACCCTGCAAGGTAGGGAACTGTTCTTATCCCAATTTATAAAGAGTAAAGAGGCTAAGAAATGTACCCAAATTCCCACCTGGAATCAGAATCAAGATTTATATAGACTCCAGAACCCACCCTGTAAAATTTCTTGCCTAGCAGCACAACACCTCATGAGATTTCTGCAGGAATTTGGACCTATCTGAAAAAAAAATAATAAAGTCACTAAAGGGCTTTGGGCATGGCAGGAGACACCTAGATTTTGTTTAAAAAAGCTCACTCTGGCTGCCAGGTGAGGGGTGGACCTAAATGGGAGAAGAGGGCCAGAGAAGGCAGTGAGAAGGCTTGGCCTTTTATTTCTTCTCTCCAGATGGTGGTGGCTTGGATTTAGGAAGGCAGTGATGGGGGTGGGGATAAGGGATTCATAAGATATGTAGGGGGTAAAATTGACAGGCCTTGGTGACTGATGGCATGTGGGGAGTGGTGGCCAGGTAAACTTGAGAATGACTCCTGGGGTTTTGGGTTAAGCAAGTGGATGGATGACAGGGCCATTCCTAGAGAGGAGGAACACAGGAGGAGGACTAGAAACAGAGGAGAGGAACACAGAAGGAAGATACCCACCCAGCTCACACTGCAGGTGGAGTGGGACACACATGAGAGACTAAGGAGGAAGTTGGAGATACGATTCTAGAGTTCAGAGGAGAGCTTGAGATGGGGCATGTGGTGGTTTGAAGCTGTTATGTACCCCAGAAAAGATTATTTTTTTAATCCATTCCTGTGGGTGCAGACCTACTGATGAGGTTATTTCAATTGAACTGTGACCCACTTCATTGAAGGTGGGTCTTAATCCTTTACTGGAGTCCTTTATAAGAGGATAAAGGAAACACAGAAAACCCAGAGAAGCTCACAGAAAAAGACCCACAGAAGTTGAGAGAGGAAGCCACTGAAGCCAAAAGGTGGAAATAACAAAAACGGGGAGAGAAGGGCTAGCAGACATTGCCGTGTTCCTTGCTATCTGACAGAGGAGCCCAAGCTTACTGGTAATCAGTCTTCAGAGAAGGCATCTTGTTGATGCCTTAATTTGGATATTTCCATGGACTTAGAATTGTAAACATGTAATGTAATAAATCACCAATGTTAAAAGCCAGTCCATTTCAGTATATTGCCTTTCATCAGCTTTAGCAAACCAAAACAGGGCATCAGGATGAAGAAGGCAACTCCAGCTGTGGAGAGATGAGGTCTCCCAGGTATTAAGAGTGGAAGGGCAAAGAAGAAATAACAATCATAAATGTCTATGTACCCAATCAAGGTGCCCCAAAATACATGACATAAACATTGGCAAAACTGAAGGAAGCAATAAATGTTTCCACAATAATTGCGGGAGACTTCAATACATCACTCTCTCCTATAGATCAACAAGACAGAGCATCAATAAGGAAATTGCAAACCTAAACCATGTGATAAATGAATTTGTCTTAACAGGCATATATAGAACATTACATCCCAAATCACCAGGATACACATTCTTCTCTAGTGCTCACGGAACTTTCTCCAGAATAGATCATATACTGGGCCATAAAACAAGCTGTGCCAGTTTGGATGTGTTGTGTCCCCCCAAACACCATTATCTTTGATATAATCTTGTGTGGGCAGACCTATCAGTGTTAATTAGATTGTAATTCTTTGAGTGTTTCCATGGAAATGTGCCCCACCCAACTGTGTGTGTTAACTCTGATTGGATAATTTCCACGGACGTGTTGGCCCACCATTCAGGGTGGGTCTGAATTAAATTACCAGAGCACTATATAAGATTAGACAGGAGCAAGCTGCTACAGCCAAGAGGGACACTTTGAAGAAAGCACAGGAGCTGCAGATGAGAGACAGTTTGAAGACAGCTGTTGAAAGCAGACTCTTGCTCCGGAGAAGCTAAGAGAGAACACATACCCCAAGTGCAACTAAGAGTGACATTTTTGAGGAACTGCAGCCTAGAGAGGAACGTCCTGGGAGAAAGCCATTTTGAAACCAGAACTTGGAGCAGATGCCAGCCACGTGCCTTCCCAGCTAACAGAGCTTTTCTGGATACCATTGACCATCCTCCAGTGAAGGTACCTGATTGCTGATGTGTTACCTTGCACACTTCATGGCCTTAAGACTGTAACTGTGTAACCAAATAAAGCCCCTTTAATAAAAGCCAATCCATCTCTGGTGTTTTGAATTCTGGCAGCATTAGCAAACTAGAACACAAGCCTCAGTAAATTTAATAAGATTGAAATTATTCAAAGTACATTCTCTGATCACAGTGGAGTACAATTAGAAGTCAATAACCATCAGAGACTTAGAAAACTCACAAATATCTGGAGGTTAAACAGCGCATTCCTAAACAATCAGTGGGTTAAAGAAGAAATAGCAAGAGAAATTGCTAAATATATAGAGACAAATGAAAATGAGAACACAACGTATCAAAACTTATGGGATACAGCAAAGGTGGTATTGAGGGGGAAATTTATAGCTCTAAATGCATACATTAAAAAGGAAGAAAGAGCTAAAATAAAAAAACTAATGGAACAACTGAAGAAGCTAGAAAATGAACAGCAAACTAATCCCAAACCAAGTAGAAGAAAAGAAATAGTAAGGATTAAAGCAGAAATAAATGACACAGAGAACAAAAAGCAATAGAGAGAATAAATAACACCAGAAGTTGGTTCTTCAAGAGATCAACAAGATTGACAAGCCCCTAGCTAGAATGACAAAATCAAAAATACAGAACACCCAAATAAAATAATAAATGAGAGAAGCGACATTACTGTGGATCCCGAAGAAATTTAAAAAAATTAGAAGAGAATACTATGAACAACTGTATGCCAACAAACTAGATAATGTATAGGAAATGGACAATTTCCTGGAAACACATGAACAACCTAGACTGACCAGAAAAGAAATAGAAGATCTCAATCAACAAATCACAAGCAAGGAGATCCAACCAATCATCAAAAAGCTTCCCACACTATGTTATCATACTATGGACAGTGGATTGTATACCATGGATGATTGTATGGTGTGTGAATGTATTTCAATAAAACTGAATTTAATAAAATATATATATATACACATATATATAAAAGCTTCCCACAAATAAATGCCCAGGGCCAGATGGCTTCACAGGGGAATTCTACCTAAAACTTTCCAAAAAGAACTGACACCAATCTTACTTAAACTTTTTCAAAACATTGAAGAAAATGGGTCACTGCCTAACTCATTTTATGAAGCCAACATCACTCTAATACCAAAACCAGGTAAAGATGCTACAAGAAAGGAAAACTACCGGCCAATCTCCCTAATGAATATAGATGCAAAAATTTTCAACAAAATACTTGCAAATCAAATCCAAAGACACATTAAAATAATCATATACCATGACCAAGTGGGGTTCATTCCAGGCATGCAAGGATGGTTCAACATAAGAAAATCAATCAATGTAATACAACAAATTAACAAATCAAAAGGGAAAAAGCAAATGATCATCTCAATGGATGCTGAAAAAGCATTAAAAAATTTCAGCATCCTTTTTTGATAAAAACACTTCCAAATGTAGGAATTGAAGGAAACTTCCTCAATATGATAAAGGGCATATATGAAAAACCCACAGCCAGCATAGTACTCAATGACAAGAGACTGAGAGCCTTCCCACTAAGATCAGGAATAAGACAAGGATGCCCAGTGCCACCACTGTTATTCAACATTGGGCTAGAAGTGCTAGCCAAAGCACTCTGGCAAGACAAAGAAATAAAAGGAATCCAATTTGGAAAGGAAGAAGTAAAACTGTCATTATTTGCAGACGATATGATCTTATATCTCAAAAAACCCTGAGAAATCGAAGACACAGCTACTTGAGCTAATAAACAAATTTAGCAAAGTAGCAGGAAGCAAGATCAATGCACATAAGTCAGTAATGTTCCTATACACTAGAAATGACCTGACTGAAAAGACACTCAAGAAAAAGATAGCATTCTCAATAGCAACTAAAAAAAATCAAGTACCCAGGCATGAACTTAACCAAGGATGTAAAAGACCTATACTTAGAAAACTACATGAGTTTACTAAAAGAAATAGAAGGGGAACTAAAAAGATGGAAAAATATTCCTTGTTCATGGATAGGAAGGCTAAATGTCATTAAGATGTCAATTATACGCAAACTCATCTACATATTCAATGCAATTCCTATCAAAATTCCAACAACCTACTTTGCAGACTTGGAAAAGCTAGTTATCAAATTTATTTGGAAAGAGAAGATGCCTCGAATTGCTAAAAACACTCTAGAAAAGAAAAACGAAGTGGGAGGACTTATACTCTCTGACTTTGAAGTTCATTATAACGCCACAGTAGTCAAAACAGCATGGTAGTGTCACAAGGATAGAAATATTGATCAATGGAATTGAATTCAGAATTCAGAGATAGACCCCCAGGTCTACGGTCAACTGATCTTTGATAAAGCCCCCAAACCACTGAACTGAGACATAACAGTCTATTCAACAAATGGGGCTGGGAGAACTGCATATCCGCATCCAAAATAATAAAAGAGGTCCCCTACTCACACCCCATGCAAAAATTCACTCAAAATGGATTAAAGACCTCAATATAAGAGACGATACCATAAAACTCCTAGAAGATAATGGAGAGAAAGATCTTCAAGACCTTGTATTAGAAAGTCACTTCCTAGACCTCACACCCAAAGCACAAGCAACAAAAGAAAAATAGATAAATGGGAACTCCTCAAATGTAAAAGCTTCTGTACCTCAAAGGAATTTGTAAGAGGCAGCCAATTCAATGGGAAAAAAATTTTGGAAACCATGTATCTGACAAAAGACTGATATCTTGCATATATAAAGATATCCTACAACTCAATGACAATAGTACAGACAGCCCAATTATAAAATGGGCAAAAGATATGAAGAGACAGTTCTCTGAAGAGGAAATACAAATGGCCAAGAAACACATGAAAAAATGTTCCGCTTCATTAGCTATTAGAGAGATGCAAATTAAGACCACAACGAGATACCATCTCACACCAATCAGAATGGCTGCCATTAAACAAACAGGTAACTACAAATGCTGGAGAGGATGTGGAGAAATGGGGACTCTTATTCATTGTTGGTGGGACTGTATAATGGTGCAGCCACTCTGGAAGTCAGTCTGACAATTCCTTAGAAAACTAGATACAGAGTTACCCTTTGATCCAGCAATCACACTTCTCAGTATGTACCTGGAAGGGCTGAAAGCAGTGACACGAACAGATACCTACACGCCAGTGTTCATAGCAGCAATATTCACAATTGCCAAGAGATGGAAACAACCCAAATGTCCTTCAACAGATGAGTGGATAAACAAAACGTGGTATATACACACAATGGAATACTATGTGGCAGTAAGAAGGAATGATGTCGTGAAACATATGACAACATGGATGAAACTTGAAGACATAATGCTGAGTGATATAAGCCAAAAAAGAAAAGAGAAATATTGTATGTTACCACTAACGTGAACACTGTGAAAAATGTAAAGTAAATGGCTTATATTGTAGAATGTAGGGGATCTAGCAATAGGCAGCAAATAGTGAAGGAGGAACGATAATCCAGCAAGAACAGATAAGTTATGGAGGGTAAACTTAATGTTTTGGGAATGGTCAGGAACGACTATGGTTTGTTAATTTCTGGGGGGTATGGTAGGAACAAGTTAGCAGAAATATTGTTATTTTAGGTTACTTGTTTTTCTTACTCCTTTGCTGGGTTATAGTCTATTTTCTTGGGGTAGGGTAGGAACATGTTGGAAGTAATGTAGTTATTTCAAGTTATTTCTTTTTTCTTATTCCTTTGTTTTGATTTTGTTTGAAATGTCTTTTTTACTGTTTTTTTAATTTTTTGATAGAGTTAAAAAAACAGTGAATTAAAAAACAGAGTGCAAGGACAAGAGCTGAGCACAGTGTGCTGAACAACACCATTTGAGAGAGAACAGAGCAAGAAGGGTCTGCAAAGGAAACTCAAGGCTCCTGGGAGACTTCTGGGGGCAGCCAGGCCTTCAGCATACCCCTCTTAGAGAATGGCTAATGGCTGAAAGGCACATGAAGACTGCCAAGGAGAGGCTTGCCCCTGTGGGAGGAGACTGCTGAGAGGCCATGGCCTGAGGCAGGGCTGGGACTTCAACTCCTTGAATTGAAAGAACCTTTGAAAGTTGCTTAGTTCAAACTTCTCCCTTACAGATGCCTTCCCAAAGAAGGACACTGGAAGGCACCATTGCCAGTTTGAGCACGCAAATGTTTTGCAGTGAGGATGTGGGCCTGGGGCTGGGTGTCCAGCAGTGAGGAGGGCTACCAAGAGCCAATCCCACTCCCTCAACCCATCCCAGCCCCCTGCCCCTTGGAATCTGAGGCTCTCACAAGTTTGATAAAGGCTTGATCTAACAGTTTGGAAAGATAGTATGGCATAGTGGTTAAGCATATGGCCTTTGAGGCCAGACTACCTGGGTTCAAAACCTCTACCAACGTTCTCTAGCTCTTTGATGTTGGGCAAATCAATTCTCTCCCCAATTCTCAGTTTTCCCATCTGTAAACAGGGATTAATAATTGTCCTAACTTTATAGGGTTTGTTGTGGGGATAAAATGAATCAGAACATTTCCCAACAGGCGGTAAACTCTATTGAGTGTTAGCTGATCCTGGCAACAAGAACATGCCTGTCCCTTTACATTTTCCAAATCCGTAGTCTCTCAGGCCTGATTACTCAATAAAAATACTTAGGGAATTCATAAAGGAGGGACAACAACAAAAGTGTTTTGGAAAACACGATGATACGTGATATTTCAAAGAACTCAATCAAAGTCATAGAGGAGTTGGAGTTTCTCACCCTTTTGACACTTTGGTTTAATTTGCATTTTGAATCGCATAATGGTAGTGGGGGAGGGGCAAGGGACGATCCATATTCTTTTCAGTACTTAGAGCCTCTGAGTCTTAGTCTGGCCCCAGTAATCCCATTTGAGCTCCTCATCACACCTGGGAGGGAGGTATCATTACATCCTTCTTTATATATGTGGGAAAATAAAGCTCAGAAAGGTCAAGAAACTGGCCCAAATTCCCACAACTAATAAGGGAGGGAGCTGGGATGGGAACCAGATAGTCTGATGTCAGAGCCTCCCAGAAGGTGAGGAGTTGGGGTTCATGGTTTTGGAGGGGAGTTTCCTCTGTGTGGGCCTAAGGGTCCCATGTAAGGGGATTCATGCTTTTGTGTGAGGAGTAAGGGAGCACGGGGGCCCTGGTGGCGGGGCCCCAGGCTGGGACAAGTTGGGTAAGAATGCAAAGATGACTCTGGAGGCCTTTTGGAAAGGCCCCTCCCTGGGGACCATATGTTTGCAATCAGCATGTGTAAGCCTCGAGGGGAAGGCTTGTCCTGGCCAGTGGCCAAGCTAGATGTTTGCTGTGTGACTCCACACAGCAATAACTTCAGTCAGTTCTTGAATGCTGGGAATTTTGTGTGCCATAGTTACAACCAGCTTCATCTCATAACTCAGAAGGTTTCAAAGGTACTCTGGGCTGGATTAGGCCCAAGGCAGAACTGGGGAGGCTGGAGGTTGGCTTCCCAGTCCCTCACACCTCCCTGTTGGGACCCTTTTCCTTCCACATGACTTTTCTATCAGGCTCTCTTCACACCCAGGTGCTCCGTGTCCTCCTGCAGACTTCCCCACCCCCAGGACTTCCACTAAGGCAGGCCCGACCATTAGCTTCATTTTCCCCCTGCCTGTTGTGAAGGATGAGCCCCTTTGCCCCTCTTTTCTGCCTAAAGAAGCAACACTCATCCTTCAGAGCCCCTTCCAATCTCTGCTCCATGGGGAAGCTTCTTCAGAAAGGGAAAGAAAAGGAAGTAAGGGCTCAGGAAGCATTTCCTCTGCCACACGTGGACCTAGGTTGTTTTTTTTGTTTGTTTCAATTTTATTGAGATATATTCACATATCAAACAGTCATCTGTGGTGTACAGTCAACTGTTCACAGTACCATCATATAGTGTGCTTCATCACCCCAATCTACTTTTTGAACATTTTCCTTATACCAGAAAAAGTAAAAATAAGAATAAAAAATAAAAGTAAAAAAGATAACCCAAATCATCCCCCCTCCTTCCACCCTACTTTTCATTTAGTTTTTTGTCCCCATTTTCCTACTCATCCATCCATACACTGGATAAAGGGAGTGTGATCCACAAGCTTTCACAATCACACTGTCACCCCTTGTAAGCTACATTGCTACACAATCACCTTCAAGAGTCAAGGCTACTGGGTTGGAGTTTGATATTACTTCTAGCTACTGCAATACATTAAAACCTAAAAAGGGTTATCTACATAGTGCTGGAAGAATGTCCACCAGAGTGACCTCTCAACTCTATTTGAAATCTCTCAGCCAGTGAAACTTCATTTCTTTTCATTTCACATCCCCCTTTTGATCAAGATGTTCTCAATCCCACAATGCTGGTCCAGATTCATCCCTAGGAGTCATATCCTGCATTGCCAAGGAGATTTATATCCCTGGAAGTCAGATCCCACACAGTGGGGGCAGAGGCAAGGGGTTCACCTGCTGAGTTGGTTTAACTAAAGAGAGAGGGACATATCTGAGCAACAAAGAGGTACTCAGGGGGAGACTCTTAGGCACAATTATAAGCAGGTTTAGCCTCTCCTTTGCAGTAATGAGCTTCATAATGGCAAGTCCCAAGACAGAGGGCTTGGCACACCAAACCGCCAGTCCTTAATGTTTGTCAGAACATCAGCAACAATCCAGGTGAGGAAGCCTAATACCTCCACATTTTCCCCCAGCTCCTCAGGGGAACCCTGCATATATATTTTTATTCTCTGCCCAAATTACTTTGGGATGTGTCACTATTTCACATAATCCATACAAACCTACCAGGTCTCACTTCCTATTCCAAGTTCCATGTAATTATGGTATTTGAACAAACTGCATGAGTTAAATTGTTTAGGAAATATAGATCCTGCACCAACTAAACATCTTTTTGACCTAGGGTTTTTTTCATACATTACTGCATTAAATCTTTAACACAGCCTTGTGAGTTTCTATGGATAAGGAAACTGGGCTCAGAGATGGGAAGCAACCTGTGCAAGGTCACACAGCTAGGAAGGGAGGGGTGTAGCTCAGCTTGCCTCTTGAGTCCCTATGAACTTGAACTCTTTCTAGTTCATATCACACCCCAAGACACTTTTCTCCTTAAGCATCTTAGACTATTCTTTCCATCCCACCCCATCAGCAAAATTTGTTGGCTTCACCTTCAAAATATACCCAGAATTCACCACTTCTTACCAGCACCACAGCTACTACCCTGGTCTAAGCCCCCATCATCTCTTTCTTGGATGCCTTCAACAGTCTCCTATCTGCTCTCCTGGCTTTGCTCCTGCTCCCCCTACCATCTATTCACCACAGGGAAGTTGGAGGGAGTCTATTAAAATACAAGTCAAACAGTGTCACTTCTCCACTTCAAAATCCTGCAATGGCTGTAAAAAGGTAAGTCCTCATGTTGTCTTACAAGGCCTGCATGATCTGTTGCTATGTTATCTCTGACCTCATTTCCTAGTCTTCTCCCTCTTGCTCACTCTGCTCCTGCTATATTTTTTTTCATAGATTCTTTTTTTATCTTCATTTTATTGAGATATATTCACATACCACGCAGTCATATAAAACAAATCGTACATTCGATTGTTCACAGTATCATTACATAGTTGTACATTTATCACCTAAATCAATCCCTGACACCTTCATTAGCACACACACAAAAATAACAAGAATAATAATTAAAGTGAAAAAGTCTGCTCCTGCTGTATTGGACTCGTTGCTGTTCATTCAACACAGCAGGCATTCTGCTGCTGGAGGGCCTTTGTACCCATTGTTTCTTCTGTCTGGAACATTCTTGCAAATCTACATGGTTCACCACCTCACTTCCTTCAAGTCTTCATTCCAAGGATACCTTCTCAGTGAGACTTTTCTCATCACCCTGTTTAAAATTGCAACCCTAGCCCCACTAATACTTCCTATTCCTGCTCTTCCGTCTTATTTTTCTCCCTTGCACTTATCACTCACTAACAGTATAGTTAACTCATTTTTTAAATAATGTGTTCCCTCCCTCCACAAGAACATAAGGTTCTTGAGGACAGGAGTTTTGGTCTGTTTTGTTCACTGCTGTGTCCCCAGCTCTTAGAATGCCCGCAGATAGGTGCTTAATAAATATTTGTCCAATGAATGAACGGCCCTTAAAATTATACCTTGTTTGTGTGTCTTGCTCTCCCAGGAGTCAGCAAGTCACTCCACCACAGCCTTGGCCCTGGCTGTTTGCCTGGAGTGTCCTCCCTTCCTCTCCTCTTTTCTCCATCCCCCACCCAACCTCTCCTCCCCCGCCTGGGTACATGCTATTATCTGGGGGTGATAATTATTGCGAGCAAATTGGAAGTTGTTTTGCACAGGGCTGTCTCTCACGCAGGTCGATTTGTATGCTTCCTGGGCACTTCTGACACTCCAGAAATGCCATAGCAACGGCCGAGGCACAGCCGGCCTCATTACCTGCTGGAGATAAGAGGGTGGGTAAGGGGAGGGGGGTGGCTGGGCACACCGTGGGCATCGAGACGGGCGGCTAGGGCCGAGGGCACCGTGCTCGCAGGGAGACCTCTGGACCATTGCGCCGCCCTCTGCCTTCTCTGCCTGCCGCCCCTCTGGGCCTCGGTTCCCCCATTTGTAACAGGGGACTAAAAACTCGCCTGCAGGTTGCTCTGGGGCTGAAACGAGACAATGGCACGAACAGTTCGTAAACGGTAAAACAAGGGTTGGCTATTACTGCAATGACTATGCTTTTGCGTGGTAGTGTCCCCTTTCCCTCTTGGCAGCTCTCTCCCCCTGCCCACCCCGCCTCCGCCTCTGCCCTGGAGCAAGTCCCTGCCAGATTTCTCCTCCGCAGGAGCGGGGTTTCCTGCGGGCGCTCTTCCATTCGGTGGGAAAAAAAAAATCACAGCCCCTGAAACACCTTTCACGGAGGAGGCCCGCAGAGACACCCCCCAAGCTCATCGCGCGGGGGCGAGCCACTGATTAAATTGTATTCGCTCTGCCATTCGGTCATTCAGATCGGCTGGGATGAGGCCAGCTGGAATTAGTGACAAATGTGAAGCACAGAATATTGACAAAGAAAGGCTGTTTTACTGCTGGCAAGGACACGTGACAACTCAAAGGAGACTACCCGAGTGTTTCCAAGGCCAGCTTCAGTTAGTGAATAGATAAGACTTTTTTGGTTAATTATCTGTAGAAAAGCAGACCTCAAATCCTTAAAATCAGTTTTGTTCCCTTCAAGGAGTTGAAAAATAACCCTGCCTTTTCCCCAGCTCCCTCCTCCCTCTCCAAATCCAAGCTGCCAACCCGGAGAAGGCTTTGAAAACAAAAAAGCTCTATTGAACTATTCATTGTTTTCTAATATTTTTAAACACTTACTATATACCCAAACTGCTGTGGGTACTGAAGATACAAACACAGAGCTGTGGTGCTTGAGGAGGAGCAATCAAGAAGTAAACACATAAAGGAGATAATTTTAAATAGTAATAAAGGTTCTAAAAGAACTGAACAGGATGAGGTGGGTGGGGGGTAGCTACTTCAGAGAAATTGGGTCAGAGAAGGTCTTTCAGGAGAGATACCTGAGATCTGAAGGATGAGAACAAGACTGCCTTGCTAAGATTTTAGGGGTAAGTGTTCCTGGCAGGGGGAACAACAAATGCAAAGAAGGGAAATTGCCTCTGTTTTTCCAAAGAAATGGAAAATGGGCTTGGTTATTCAAAGAACAGAAAGAAAGCCAGTGTGGCTGGAGTCAAATGAACACACAGGGTGAGGTCTGGAAGGCCTAGATTAGGCAGGGCCTTGTAGGTGTTGGTAAGGAGTTTGGCTATTATTTTCAGTGTGTTGTGCATTGTGAATTCATCTTAAACAAAACAGTGATGTGATCTGGTTCGTGTTTTAAAAACAAGATTATTGGCTGCTGTTGGGAGAATGGATTTGATTTTCTCGTAAAAAAAATACACTGGGGGACAAGAATGGGAGTAGTGAGACCAGTTAGGAAACCATTAGTAAATTCCAGGTGGCTTAAGCTTGAGTGGTTGCAGTTGGGGGTGGGGAGATGTGGAGGGATTCAGGATTTATTTTGGAGACAGAGCCAAAGGGCCTAGCTTGGATAAGGGAAAGAAGAGAGACAATGTTTCTAGTTTCCAGGGTTGGGGCTTGAGCAACTGGGTGGATGGCTGTGCCAGTCGTGGAGATCAAGTTTTTGAGGGTGGGGTTGGGAATCAGTAATTCTCTTCTGAGTGTTTTCAGTGTGAGACATCAGGGAGGCCTTGATATAGGAGTCTGAGGCTCAAATGAGAGGTCTAGACCCAAGACAGACATTTGGGAGCCCTTAACATTCAGTTAAGAATTCTTGGGATTCCTGGTGACTTGTTCAAAGCTAACCTTAAACTACAACAGAGAAACACCTGCCTCCCTGTTTGTCTCCCTCCCTTCCTCTCTCCGAAATATGCTTACCTTCCACTTGAATGCCCTTGACTTGTCTCAGTCAAGACTTTCTGTCAGGGGAAATGCAAAATAAAACTTTTTAAATATCACTTTTTAATAAGTAGAGGGGTAAAGATCAAAAGGTTGGAAAACACTGTTAGCAAAGATGCAGGGAAATGGGCACCCTCCTATGTTTTTGATGGGAATGGAAACTCATTCATCCCATATGGAGAGCACTATGGTAGTTTCCATCAAAATAAGAAAGACTCATAATCTTTGACCCAATAATTCCACTTTTAGGAACTTTACTTATCCTACAGACATACCCACACATATTTCACAGAAATGCATGTACCAGGACATTTATTGCAGCAATGCTTGTTATAGCAAAACATTGGGGAAAATATCCATCACTGGGGCACTGGTTAAATAAAGTATATATTTACAGTGGAATATATGCAACCATTAAAAACAAGGAAACTTGTTTAAAAACATTTTTTTTTACTGTGATGACATCCACACAACACAAAATTCATCGTTTTAACCATTTTAAGGGGTATAACCCAGTGTCCTGAAGTTTTGATATAAAACGATCTCCAATATATATTGGCAAGGGCTTACCCTTGTCTACCTTCTGTCCCTACCTGTCTATCTCTGCTTGTGATCGTGAGAGGGACTTTTTCTGAATGTCTCTGTAACACAGGAGGCTTGGAGGGTCCTTTGCTAAGGAAAGGTGATGGTAATGTTAATCAGTGATTCTCACCCGTTTTCATATTAGCATCACTGAGGAGCTTTAAAAAAGAATGCTCTTGCCCAGGCTCCACCCCTAGAGCCTTTAATTAGTCAGAAGTGGGGCTTGGTATGATCTTTCTTTTAGTTGAGTAATAATTTGCACACAATAAAATGCACAGATCTTAACTGTACAATTCAAGGCATTTTGATAATTGTGGGCACTTGTGTAATCAGTGCCCCAATAAAAACAGAACATTTCTATCACTTTAGTCAACTGTCCCCCTCTTCCCCCAAACCACTGTTCTGATTTCTATCACAGATTTTGTCTTGGCTGTCCTTGAACTTCACATAAAAACTGAACAGTCTGCATAACACTTTGAGACTGGCTTCTTTCACTTAGCATAATGCCTCTGAGATTCATCCAAGCTGCTGGCACTGATGCAAGTAGTTGCAAGTAGTTCATTCCTTTTCTTTGCCGAGTAGTATTCCATTGTATGGATATACCAAAGTCTATTTACATGTTCAAGGACATTTGGATTGTTTCCAGTTTGGGGCTGTTAAAAACCAAGCTACTATAAACATTCCTGTAGGAGATTTTCTATAGATGCAAACACTCATTCCACTCATGGAGTGGAATTACTGGGTTTATGTTTAACTTTATTGGAAATTGCCAAACCATTTCCCAAGGTGGTTCTACCAATTTACATTTCCACAAGCAAAATATGACGGTTATGTTGGCTCCACATCCTTGGCAACACTTGATATAGTCTGTCTGTTTAACTAAAGTCATTCTCATGGGTATGTAGTGGTACCTCATTGTGGTTTTAAATTGCATTTCCCAGAGGATTAATTATAGTGATCATCTTTTCATGTGCTTATTGACTATTCATATATCCTCTCTCTGTTCTAGCCTTTTGCCCATATTTTTGGGTTGTCTTTTTATTATTGGTGGCTCTTTATACATTCTGGATACTAGTCCTTTATCAGATATATGTATTGCAAACAGATATATTGTTTGAAAGATCCTCAGTGATTCTAACATAAATACAGGATACAGAAACCCAGGAAAAGTAAAAAGTAACTCCACAGGCTCCCTACAGTCACCAAATCTGTCCCTGGCAACTATGCCTGGGAGTTGGGTCTTCAATCTATGAGAAATTCCATGGCTGTGGAGATTTACGGGCTTGTCAGTCTTCATGCATATCTGTCTGGCTTCTTGGGCCAGCTCCATTCATTAATCTGAGCTGTTCTCTCACCCTGTGACTGTGAGGACTTAGGAAAGTCTTTCTCTGTCTCTGCCTTAAAATTTCCCAGGTATAAATTTTGCCCTTATTGCCTGACCATTCCTACCACCTAAGGATGGAGTGTGTCACAGGGACAAAGACACATTTTCTCTTGGATAGAGCAAGCTATGCCCTAGGTATAGAAGGAGTGTGGCTTTCTGTATCCACTGTCACCATTGTCCTCAGGCTGCCTACCTGCTCAGGAAAGGGAGAATCATTTCCCAGCAGCCTTGGCAACCGTTCACCAGGGTCCTGGGAATTGATGGCCAGGGCCTGGTTTCATGGAATCTGCCCTGTAACTGCTGCATGACCTTGCTTTGCATAAGGCATTTAACCTGTCTGACTTGGTTCCTGCAACTGGTAAAGGAGCACAGTAGCATCTGGCTTATTGTTGGAATTACTGGTCAGGAAAGCGCCTGGCATGAAGTAGATGTTCACAAGGCAAGAATTCCATTGAAAGGGGTGCTGGGATGGCTTGGCTCTGGGGGTACTGGAGCTGGGCTGTGAGAGGAGCTGTCTGCTTTGGGACTTGCCCTGACCCTGGGGCCATGTATCTGGTCCTTTCCATGCCTTTAGAGGTCTAGATTGGCCATTGGCCCTCCTGCTGTGTCGTGCTCCCCCTGCCTTCTTGGTTAATTTGAACAGAGCATCCCACAAGGCCCCTGGCTTCTTTAAGCTCAGAGCAGATGGCTGAGAAGCCAGTTCTCTGGGACATACAGTTCCTGACTCAGATCTGGGCAGGGGGCCAAGGCCTTCAAAGGGCTGTAGAAAAACTTAACCACCTCCAAACCCAACCTCCCCACCAAGAGCTTGTAGTTTTTATTGACTGTCTCTTTTAGTGCCAAAGAGGAAGGGAAAAACAACCACAAACATTAAACTTAGGTGTCCCCTAGGAGTCCTTCTTGGGCTGGCACCAGGGAGAAGCTTTGACTCCAGGTTTTGGGAGAGGTACCCAAGCTGTGTAGGGAGGGTTTCTCTGCTTCTGCAGGAGGAGGGTAAGGAAGCTCAGGAGTTGCTCATGGGGAGCTTCCAGACATTTCCTTGACCTGGGGAACAAGTGGGTATAGGGCATCTAAGGAGCCCCTCAATCCCACTGCCAAGAATGGGTGACTTTGTCCCAGCACAAGAATTGGGAAGGAAATGGAAGAGGAGAGTCAAGTTGCTGGGTATAAATCAGATTCCTCTGTGCTACTTCCATGTCTATCTTGAGGCAGATACAAGAGGTAGACAGGGCCAGTGCTGGCAAGAGGAATGGCTGGGAAGGGCATCCTCAGCCCATCCACCTTCCCCAGTTATTGCCTCATTCTAGCTAACATTGTGCCCTTTGCTCCTCATTGGGATTAGTAAATTAACAAATTAACCCAACAAATTTTTTACTAATCAATTACTATGTGTAGGTATTGTGCTAAGCAAGGTGAGGTGGCAACTGTGAAAAAGACAGATATGTCTTTCACAAAGGTTACATAATCATGGGGAGCCAGATAGTTAACCAGGCAGTCATATTCCAAGGAATAAATCCAATGATAAAAGAAGGATGTGGGATCACAGAAAAGGACCGCTGGGAAGGATCAGGGAAAGTTCCTGGAAGAAGGGAGACCTTGAGCTGAAACCTGAGGAGGGAAAAGGAGATAGTGAGGCCAAAAGGAAAGGAAGAGCATCCAGGCAGAGGGAACAGCATGTGAGAGAGCCTGGAGGCAAGATTTGAGTAACTGGAAGTGGTTCAGATCAGGAGAAGTGTGTGTGTGTGTGTGTGTGTGTGTGTGTGTGTGTGTAGGGAGCAGGTGGTAGAGAAGTGAGACAAGAGGCTGGAGAGGCAGTCAAGGGCCAGATCAGGAAAAGCCTTGTAAGCCATGATGAGGAGGCTGGACTTAATCCTGAGGGCAACGAGGAGGCTTTAAAGGATTTAGACAGGGTTGTGACATGACTGGATTGGTGTTTTGGGAAGATTGCTCTAGTTTCTGGATGGAGATTAGACAGTGGGGTGAATAAAAGCAGGAAGACAAGTCAGGAGGCTCTTGCAGTTATTCAGGAGAGAGATGATGGTGGCTTAGACCAGAAGGATTACAGTTAAGATGGAGAGAAGTGGTTGGATTGGGGATATATATTTTAATTTTTCTTCTTAAACTTTTTATTTTGAAATAATTTCAAAATGACAGGGCAGTTGCAAAAATACTACAAAACCCATACAGACAATTCCAATATACCCCACCCTCTGTGTGTGTCTATCTATCAATCTATCCATCTATCCATCTATCTATCTATTTTATAAACATTTGAGAGTAGGTTGCATACATTGTGATCCATGAATACTTTATACTTGGATTTGGGATACATTTTTGTTTTTTTTGTTTTTTTTTTTTTTTTTTTTTTTAATCATCATTTTATTGAGATATATTCACATACCATGCAGTCATACAAAACAAATTGTACTTTCGATTGTTTACAGTACCATTACATAGTTGTACATTCATCACCTAAATCAATCCCTGACACCTTCATTAGCACACACACAAAAATAACAAGAATAATAATTAGAGTGAAAAAGAGCAATTGAAGTAAAAAAGAACACTAGGTACCTTTGTCTGTTTGTTTGCTTCCCCTACTTTTCTACACATCCATCCATAAACTAGACAAAGTGGAGTTTGGTCCTTATGGCATTCCCAATCCCACTGTCACCCCTCATAAGCTACATTTTTATACAACTGTCTTCGAGATTCATGGGTTCTGGGTTGTAGTTTAATAGTTTCAGGTATCCACCACCAGCTACCCCAATTCTTTAGAACCTAAAAAAGGTTGTCTAAAGTGTGCGTAAGAGTGCCCACCAGAGTGATCTCTCGGCTCGTTTTGGAATCTCTCTGCCACTGAAGCTTATTTCATTTCCTTTCACATCCCCCTTTTGGTCAAGAAGATGTTCTCCATCCCACGATGCCGGGTCTACATTCCTCCCCGGGAGTCATATTCCACGTTGCCAGGGAGATTCACTTCTCTGGGTGTCTGATCCCACGTAGGGGGGAGGGCAGTGATTTCACCTTTCAAGTTGGCTTAGCCAGAGAGAGAGGGCCACATCTGAGCAACAAAGAGGCATTCAGGAGGAGACTCTTAGGCACAAATACAGGGAGGCCTAGCCTCTCCTTTGCAGCAACCGTCTTCCCAAGGGTAAAACTTATGGTAGAGGGCTCAACCCATCAAACCACCAGTCCCCTATGTCTGTGGTCATGTTAGCAACCATGGAGGTGGGGTAGGCGAATACCCCTGCATTCTCCACAGGCTCCTCAAGGGGGCACTACATCGTTTTTTTTTTTTTTTTTTTTCCTTGTTTGTCTTTTTTCTTTTTTTTTTTTTTTTTAACTTTCCCTTCTTTTTTCAAATCAACTGTATGAAAAAAAAAGTTAAAAAGAAAACAAACATACAATAAAAGAACATTTCAAAGAGACCATAGCAAGGGAGTAAGAAAAAGACAACTAACCTAAGATAACTGCTTAACTTCCAACATGTTCCTACTTTACCCCAAGAAAGTTACATACTATAGCAACATTTCAGTGAACTTGTTCCTACTACATCCATCAGAAATTAACAGACCATAGTCATTTCTGGGCATCCCCAGAACGTTAAATAGCTTATCTGTTCTTCTTGGATTATTGTTCCCCCTTCCTTAATTGCTCTCTACTGCTAGTTCCCCTACATTCTACATTATAAACCATTTGTTTTACATTTTTCAAAGTTCACATTAGTGGTAGCATATAATATTTCTCTTTTTGTGCCTGGCTTATTTCGCTCAGCATTATGTCTTCAAGGTTCATCCATGTTGTCATATGTTTCACCAGATCGTTCCTTCTTACTGCCGCGTAGTATTCCATCGTGTGTATATACCACATTTTATTTATCCACTCATCTGTTGATGGACATTTGGGTTGTTTCCATCTCTTGGCAATTGTGAATAATGCTGCTATGAACATTGGCGTGCAGATATCTGTTCGTGTCACTGCTTTCCGATCTTCCGGGTATATCCCGAGAAGTGCAATCGCTGGATCGAATGGTAGCTCTATCTCTAGTTTTCTAAGGAACTGCCAGACTGACTTCCAGAGTGGCTGAACCATTATACAGTCCCACCAACAATGAATAAGAGTTCCAATTTCTCCACATCCCCTCCAGCATTTGTAGTTTCCTGTTTGTTTAATGGCAGCCATTCTAACCGGTGTTAGATGGTATCTCATTGTGGTCTTAATTTGCATCTCTCTAATAGCTAGTGAAGCTGAACATTTTTTCATGTGTTTCTTGGCCATTTGTATTTCCTCTTCAGAGAACTGTCTTTTCATATCTTTTGCCCATTTTATAATTGGGCTGTCTGTACTATTGTCATTGAGTTGTAGGATTTCTTTGTATATGCAAGATATCAGTCTTTTGTCAGATACATGGGATACATTTTTGAGGTAGAACCAACAGGATTGGATGTGAGGAGCAAATGAGAGGGAGGCCTCAAAGGTGCCTCCCAGTTTCTGACTTGGACAATTGGGTGGCTGGTAGTGCTGTTCATGGATTTGCGGAAGAATGAGGAGAGGGTGGGACATGAGTTCAGTACCATGTGGAATTTGAGCTTCCGGGAAGACATGTCCTGTAGCCAGTTGGTCATCTAGTACTGAAACTCAGGAGATAGGATGAGGCTAGAGATACAGAATTGTGAGGTCTTAGGAGTGGATGAGGTAGCCCAAATGGAGTGGAGGATGCCATATTTTGTGCATCCTCTGGCGCCTGTTTCACCCCAAATTCTGGAAAGCATGTTTAGAAGGCACTCATCAAGGACTTTGCAATTTAGGGCAAAGACTCTGTGGATGATCCTAACCCTTAGCTCCTTCCTTTTCCTGTAGTTCCTGTCATTCTTACAGCATCCTGAACTCACATGACTAGTGTCTGGTAAGTCTGTCCCCCCAGGGGCCAAGTCAGCAGCCATTCTTAGGAAATCTGGTTTCTGGCTCCTCCTGCTGACAGAGCTGGAGATGGCTTGCCCCTGGGCACAGAGCTGGAGCGCACCCTCACTCCTATCCTTTCCCCCTTTCTCCTGTGGCCCGTGGGCCAGAACCCTCTCATCCAGAAAGAGGGGAATAAAACTTCGATCCCAGACCCTCTTTCTCCCGCCTAAAATCCCCACCCACTTTCGAAGACACTGAGCCAGAGATATGAAGGGAGAGGGGCTAACTTAGATATCTGGGAAACACAAATTAAATTCTTCCTAATTGGTCCTTGAACTGTAATTGGTGCTAATCACTTCCTTCTTTTTTTTTTTTTTTTTTGGCCCCAGACCCACTCTTGCCTGGGAAGACCTCATTTTGTAATTTATGTCTATCTCCAAAACATCCTCTCCCATTCTCAGTCCCCAAGAATAGCATTTTGCTGACACCCCATTGGTTTCCTTCTTCATATGCAGGGAAGCCATGATCTGTGCTGGAAAGAGCACTAGGCTGGGAGTCAAGGGATAGGTTTGAGTCCTGTTTCTGCCACTGATTTAGGGGATGACCTTGGACCAGTCACTTCCTTCTTTCCCAGCCATATTTCCTTACCTGCGGCATTGGGCTGGACTCCAAAAAGCCATTCCAGCTCTAGCATTCTAGGCTTTGCTCCAGCCATCTTATCCTTCTTTCAGTTCCTCATATACCTCGAGCTCCCTCCTGCCTCAGGGCCTTTGGTTATGCTATTCCCTCTGCTTGAAATGCTCTTCCCTTTCCTTTTTGTTTAGTTAGCTGCTTCTTATCCTTCAGCTCCCAGTTCAAATGCTACTTCCTCAGAGAAACTTTCCCTAGCCCCTCCAAACTGGGGTAGATACCTCATTATATGCTCTCACAACTCTTTGTACCTTTCCTTCTAAGCCCTCCTCATGGCTTGTAATGATCCATGTGTTTGTGGGATTATTATTTTATATCCATCCCCCCACCCTCATCAAACTCTAAGCTTCCTGATAGCAAGGACATTTCTGCTTTGCTCATCACTATACCCCTGCATCTGCTATAGTGCCTGGCCATCTTGTAAAGGTGCAACACATACTTATATGAATGAATTCCCAAATGGATGGATGAATCCTTTTCTTCACCTAGCAGCACTCTGTATAGCTAACTAGCATGGTAGTTAAGAGCAAAAACTTGAAAACCATTTCCTGGGTTTGGAACCCAGCTTCACCACTCACAAGCTGTGCAAACTTGTGTAAGTTATTCCATCTTTTTGTGCCTCAGTTTCCTTATCCATGAAGTGGAGAATAACAGTTTACACTATCTAACAAAGTTGTCATGAGGATTAAATGACTTAGTACATGAAAATGGTGTAGAATAAGGCCCTGCACTGAAGTGCTATGTAAGTAATAGCTATTATTCTGATTCTGTCTCATCCATCTCTCCATTTACCCACACTGAACTCCCCCACAGAGCCCCATTATCATATTTCCGGCCTGTGAGTGCAGGTGACTCAATGTAATTTGCAGATTAGGTTGTGTGGCTTTTTTACCCCTAGTTTTAATTATGGAAATTTTCAAAAATACACAAAAGTGATAGAGAGAAGAGGATAATGAATCCCTGAAACCAGCTTCAACAATTATTAACATTTTGCCAATCTTATTCATCTATCCTCCTTTCATTTTTCTCCCAACTGGAGTATTTTAATGTAAATCCCAGATATCATACCATTTTGTCTGAAACTAGGCCAATATGTATCTCAAATAGATAAGGACTTTTAAAAAAACCCACAACAATACCATTATCACATTTTTAAAAATTAACAATAATTAGGGAAGGCTTTTTAAACCCTATTCCCTTGAGAGAAGCTCAGGGTGATACAGGAGCCCTCACCTGGGAAGAGATGTGTAATGGGGAACAAGCAAGAGAATTAATTTTTGTAAAGTGCACTGAACAGGGCCTGACACATAATAAGTAGGATATAGTAATAACTGTTATTTTGATTCTCTCAATTCATTTTTCCATTTTACCCACTCTAACCCACCCCTTCTCAGCCCCTCTCTTATTTCCAGGATGTGAGTATGGGTGACCATTTATAAAGGAGGACCAAGGGCCTGGGGTGGAGATGGGGTTTCCTGGGTCACAGATGCCCTGAGGTGTGAGCTGGGGCTCCAGAAGGAACTGAGGGAGAGCAGAGCAGTGCCCAGAGCTAGAGGGCTTTGGTGGGTTTAAGGAAGGGGAAGCCCTGTGGCCCTATGAAAATGGGGCTGAGAAAATCCAGTAGCTAAAGGGCAGGCCAGTGAGAGTGTTGGTCCTTCCTTCCTAGCGGGCAAGGCCTTTGGGGATCACTGCCAGCTGGGAAGCAGGGAAGCAGGGAGGTGGTAGCAAGGCCCCATCTCCAGGCAGTTCCCCTTAGCTTTTCTCAAGAGCCCATGGAGGGGCAGCTGCCTACAACAGCCATCAGGGGCCTGCCTGCTTTGCTTCGTCTCAAGTTCTCAACAGTTCCAAGGATAAGAGTGATGATGGTGGACCCTGAGCCAAAACACAACTGGAGATGGCCTTCTCCAGGCTCAAGGTGAACATGTTGTGCTCCCACCTTTCTTTTCTTTTCTTTGGAATTCTTTCCAGCAGCCCATCTTCTCACAACACACATCCTTTGGGTACCCAGGGTACCTGGCCACTGAATCCACCCCAGTCCAAGCCTGCCTCCAGGAAAAGATGCGATGAAACACTTCAGCAGGGTAAAAAACTCCTTCACAAACTAGCCTCCAATTACCTTGTCAACCGCATTTCCTGCCACTCCCCTGTTCTTTCCAGCAATAGGCAATATGACACAGTGAAGGAGCACAGATTTGTGTCCATACAGACCTGGTATTGAATTCTGGCTCTGCTATTTCCTAGCTCTGACATCTTAAGAAAGTCACTTTAATCTCTCTGAGCCTCAGTTTCCACATCTGAAAAAAGGAGATAATAGTAAACTAAAAAGCCTTTTAAGAGAGGGCTTAAAGCCATATAAACATGACAAAGTCATATAAAACAGCTATCTTCTCTAGGATCCCTCTTTTTTTAAAAAGTTCAGTTTTATTGCAATATATTCACATACCATACAATCATCTGTGGTGTACAATCAACGGTTCACAGTACATAGGATCCCTCTTTTTAACTTTCAACAGCTTACAAATTTTATGAAAAGCTCAAAATCCTCTGGACATATGGTGTATGTCTGGGCCAATGGGTGTGTTTCAAATACGGAATGCTAATTGGCAATCGAGGAATCCCAGAGTCTATTACCAACACACAAGGAGTTTTTGCTTGCCCACAACCTGCTATTTAGCGGTGCCCAAGCAAGACATTTAAACTCAGTGGTCACACTTCCCTTAGCTCTGAGCTCTGCCTTTGAAAATGTGACTGCATCCCAGCTGGAGCTTCTGAAGAAATGGTAACCATATACCACAATACTATTTCTTAAATGAGAGCTTTGGCTTGGTCCCTTAAGACCCTTCTTCAAATATGTTTAAGTCACCGGGATCATGCCTCCCAGGTTATCTGAATTCAAAGCATGCTCAGTGCTAGGTCTCGGTGAAGAGAGAATGGAGGATATCTGTGGGCGCAGGTGGCCGCAGGCGGTTAGAGGACTTTAGGGGCTACTAACATGAAGGAGATCCTATCAGGCGTGTGTGCGCGCGCGCGCGCACACACACACACACACTCGCACACACACACACACACACACACACACACACACACACACACACACACACACGGAGGACTTCTCCACAGCATCGCAGCATAGCTTGGTTTGGACTGGTT